>NW_022990010.1:2018438-2188438 GCF_902827175.1 Gymnodraco acuticeps
TTGATGTCACCACCTTTTTTATACCTGCAGGTGACGCTTTCCATAAAAGGATTGGCAAGATATAGATGGGTGACTTGGTCCATGTGGCTTTCTGTCGTCCATCTTGGTTTAGAGCAGTGGTTCTCAAAAAATTTCTGTCAGGCCCCCCCTTTGGAGAAAAAAAAAAGTCGGGCCCCCCCCAACACAAATAGTCAGGCTCAGTGGCGGCGCCAGAGATTTATTTTGGGGGTACTGTGGGGTAGCTTGACGTTTCATAGAAGGTGCTCAAACATTTAGGGTTTCCCATTAATGTACCGGTCACTACAGTGGAATTTTCTACTGTAACAATCCCCACGCATATACACAATGTACCCGCAACTGTTACAATGAAGGCACGATAATCAGCTCACGACATATAGGTGTAAGCAGGGGTAAAGTGCTATTTTTATAGGTGGTGTGTGGACCTCACATAGGGGGGTCCGGGGACAAGCTCCCCCGGGAAGATATTTTTTTCAATCTTGAAGTTAAAAGCATCAATCTGGTGCACTTTGAGAGCGAAATGAAGAGATCTATGGATACCTCTCTCAACACCCATATGAAACAGAACTGTTAACAGATTTACTTTTTCTTTATGGATATTTTACAAATCACCCTTTTAAACTTTAGTCTTGTTTTACTGTCATATAGTATTTCATAGCTGTTTTTTTTAAAACAATAATGATCATATAAATGTGTGCCTCGGAAATAATTGTTTACATTAATGGTGACCAAAACGTTTGAGACCCACTGAGATAACACTGAGAGAGTCCTTTACAGTAGCTCACTGAGTCTCTCAGTCTGACAGGAGAGGACTCTCCTCCACTTTGTTGTTGAAAAAACTCCTTATATCCATTAGCGTAGCTAGCTAGCACCAGACGCTAACAACAACGATCTCCGGTACCGGTGCGCTCTCTCTCTCGCGCACACAAAATGGCTCGTTCCACACACACACAGAGCCGAGCTTTAATGAAACACAGAGACCCAGACGTAATAGTACTGCATCATATTATTTTTGAATCAATAATTTTTCAAATTATGATTTATTTATTAATTTTTTAATAATTTTTCCTCCTGGTCTCTCGCGCCCCCCCTGGCATGCCTCTGCGCCCCCCAGGGGGGGGGCGCGCCCCCCACTTTGAGAACCACTGGTTTAGAGACATGTATCATGCACTTACACTGACTTGGCACTGAGTGGCAGTGTATGGGATGATGCAATAGGGCCATGGTGATGGTGCAACTATGCAAAAAAAACAATGCATATACAAGAAAACACCTTTTGAATAGCTGTCCACTGTAGTGACCTCTATGCATGAAAGGGTTAATTAAAATTAACTATAATTATTTTTAATGCAATTAATAAAATGTAGTTAATTTATTTTATTTAGTGGTCTAAGATTAGCACATCTCCTCCCCTGAAGAAAAGGTTAGGTATGTTTTTCAAATGTTGAGGTCAAGGTTTAGAAACATGTAAGTGATGCAGTTGCAGTGAAACACACAGGAGTCTATCGTTCTATTTATTCCATTCTATACTCAAAAGCAGCAGTGACATGCATTGCAACAGTCCTGAAGCTAAACGGCATGCTGTCCTGTTCAGGTATCCTGGTTATTTGATGGAGCCGGTTCTGCAGTGGTGCGCTGGTAGGCGCAGAGCTGGAACACACCTGGAAGACACCAAACAGCAGAAGGAGTTAAGTCTAAGTTTCCACTGACCCAACAAATGTGCAATAATGGAATGCTTTAGATTCTATTATTGCTGACAAGGATTGTAGTCCCAACTGTTAACTCCCAGTTAACATTATTACAAAACATTAAGAATAACTTCACACAGTATACCTGCTGTAAAAGCCAAAATGATGGCCACCCAAGCAATGAAGTAAGACCAGGAAAAACGCCAGTCCAAGAAGCGTTTGCCAAAGAACGTGACGGTCACTCCGGTGTAGATCGCCAAAGCCAGCAGAGCGAGAAAACCTTTAAAAATGGGAGGTAAAGTTAAGAATGCACAATATTGCAAAAAAGATCTCAGAAACGTTTAATGCAGGGAAAACGGAAACCAGATAAACATGTTTTGGCACTGACTGTTGATTTCACTTATTGTGTGTGTGTTACCTGACAGGACCAGGGCGATGCCCCCCGTGCGGACCCTCCGGTTCTTGGTGCCGTTAGTGAAGGCGCTCAGGCCCAGCACCACACCGGCGAAGCAGCTCAGCACCGCCAGCAGCATGAAGGCCCGGGTGGCATCCCAGAAGGCTGGACACAAACAAGACCAAGGACCACGCACACATCAACACACAAACACTAAGGCCTGGATTTTACAGAAATACAGATTTCCTCTGCAGTACTGTGCAGTTGGGAATTTTACACTATAAGACCATTTTTATGGATGTATTATGTAGAATTCTCGTCTGCTTTAATATGCTCTTCTTTTCTTTTAAAACATTTGTTTAAATAATTTAATTGTGTAGATAATTGTGTTGTTCTGATTACAAATGATTAACATTCTGAACAAGACAATTCCTCTGCTATTCAAATGTTATCATTATGCTGTTTGTGAAAGGCTGTCATACCATTCATTTGAATTGCAAAGTCCAATGAGCTTCTTAAAGATACAGTATGTGTAAATGTGTGGCAACAATTATTTTTCAGATCTGAGTTGAAGGAATATACTTTGCAAAATGCAGCAAGTCCAGTTGTCTGTGGCTAAGAGCTGAGTTTTAAATGTAATTGAAATAACTTTATCCCTATTAACATTCTGACATTTCCTCAGAAACTCCTGATTGGTCCATATCATACTTGTTGTCTTGTTTGAAGGCCTCTGAAGTACTCACCCACAGTTATGGTGTGGGCATGGCATTTGTGGTTGATGCAGAACCTCCAAAGTCCCTGATTAGCAGAACTACCCGAGTACCGATACTGCATCCAGAAATCAGTTGCCGTAGAAACAATGAGGAGCACAAGGGCAGCTAAACCGCAGAGCGTGCCCCCTCCCGCTAAAGTATACAGCATCGTGGAGAAGCCAGAGGAAGCGCTGTCCTCCTAAACATTCAGCAACTGTTCAGGGAGGACAGGGCAGAACATGGTCATTATATAAACACCACACTCAAAGATTTACTCATGGACGCCCTTCATGCCAAATATATTCATTATACATCATTATACAGTATATCTGGTCAAGTTTCCGTGACAATTTTGGAAAACAACGTATTACATTTCCTGGATGTGCGACAGACCGAAATCATCTGTCATGGGATGTGTCCATGATAGCTCTACTGACCTGCTGCCTCTCTTTTCCTATCTGAATCAAGTGCATTTATGTGTATGTCGTTTCAGACAGAGGTGGAAGAACAAAGTACTCAGATCTTGTACTTGAGTAAAAGTAGAAGTACCAGAGTGTAAGAATACTCTGTTACAAGTAAAAGTCCTGCATTCAAAGGGTCACTCAAGTGAAAGTAGAAAAGTATTAGCGTCAACATATACTTAAAGTACCATAAGTAAAAGTACTCATTACGCAAATTGGTCCATTTCAGAATAATGTGAATGTATTCAAGGTGTCCCTAAAGTATTTTTTAACAGTTGTTTATATTATACATTGTTAATTCAAGTCTGTAAAGTAAGGTACAAGATACATTTACTGGAATAAAAGTACACAATTTAGCTCTGAATTATAGTGGAGTAGAAGTACAAAGTATAGCAGAAAATGGAAATACTCAAGAACAAGTATCTCAAGTTGTACTTGAGTAAATGTACTTAGTAACTCTGGTTTCAGAGCAGACAGAATATATTGATTACACTCCAAAACTAAATGTACAGAAAGAAACCTATTATTTAAAACAGTTAAAAAACAATAGCGAGACTGCTTTTGGAATTACCATAGGCATTTTCCATAAAATACAAAAGTCAAAGATTTGACGGTAACATTTCAATCATACATGCCTGCACGTTAGAAAAGAGAGTGAGTCATTATTCAGTGTCGCTTGCAAATTGTTCACAGCCAGCAAAGCACTTGACCCACGGCGCTGTGTAACAAAAAGCTTGCCTATCAGGCAGTTCAGAGCCATTGTTCACCACTAATTTCCCCCAACGCACCACAAACTAATCTTCCAACACTGAGCAACTGAACTGTCAGCAGTGTGGCTCTCTGTCACACAGCCAGCAAACCAATACACTGATCCTCAACCCCGTAATCCTCAATGCTGCTCTTGGAAAAACCCAAACCTACATCAAATCCAAATAAAACGTACAAATCTCAATTTCAAATGTGTCAAACTATGTTGTTCTTGTAAGGAAACATGAACAGACCAGGCATAGTTATTTCGCTTTTCCCTAGACATGCTGTTCGTCTCCAAATGTCCTTTCTCTCTTTGGTCTCTGTAGATCCGCTTGTTCTGCAAATCAGTTTCTCAGTTGTTGATTTGCCTTTGAAACCCTGAAAGTAAGAAGTATCTTCCTGGATGTACAGAAGAAAAAAAACAGATTCAAGTTTTACTTTGATACCTCTGGGTTGGCCGGTGTCTCTCCAGGGTTGCTGGCTGTGACTGTGTGCCTATCCTTTTTAAGCCCTGTACCCCTGGCTTTCATTGTCCAGCTCACAAAAGGGGGAATGATCCAGAGCAGCATGTGAGGGACGCTAAATCCCTGCAGTTACCTCTTGCACTTTGTCTTTCCCTATATGTCGTCCATGACTTCTTCTCATTCCCCTCATCTTTAAATGTTTTCTGCAAAATAATTTATACATTGGCTGGTCCCAATCCCCAGTTTACAGAACAGGCATTCACAGTCCTTCTACGCATAAAAACACATGCAATTACCAGGAGCAGAACATAATGTTTATGTGTGTGTGTGTGTGTGTGTGTGCATAAGTCAGTAAAATGTCATTCAAATGTGTGCCCTCTATTTGGCCAAAATGCATACAAACAACAGGAGGTCTTGTGACACGTTATGTCTTTATTCCATCAGGTAAGTTACACCTCCAAAGTGTAACTTAAAAATACCTTTATTTATTTAGCAAGAACAACATGTGTTATTAGACAGCCACTGTCTGATGTTTTTGTACAGTTTGAACCCCATTGACCCCTTGGCATTTCATCATTTGTGCACACACATTGTTTCTAACTGCACAGGTTTTAAATGACACTGGATATGCCTTTGTGAGCCACAGATAATGACAAATATAAAGCATGATAGCCTTTTCTCTCACATCGATCTGGTGTCTGCATAGGTGCTCAGTAAAAGTGAATATAAAGTTGAATATGTGTGTGGATTTGTCATTTCACATTGTGCAGTCCAGCAGCATTCATCTCTTCATATTTTACTTTAGCCTGCTAACTTTTTTCTGTTATTTATTTAAACATTTTGTATTTTTTTTGGCAACAACTGCATATCACCTCAATTTGAATGTGATCTGAGGAGTTGATCAGTGGTTACAGTATTACCACTTCTACTCTTATTTCTCCTCCTCAAATCACTTTTTAACAATGCATGAAGCTTTGTAATGAACATCGCATTTGTAGGCATAAAAAACAGGTTTCTAAAATGTCACAACCAACATTTACTTATTTCCATGTTGCAATTTATCTATTTAAGTTACAAATGAGTAGCCACTGATGTTACAAACTTGAACATACTGTATAGCTCTAATTACTGTTTTCCCTTTTTAATAAGTGCACAAAACTGCCAATGAGTGATCATTTTCTACATTATAGTGACATTACAATATTTGACAGATGACAAGCCTTATGACAAAATACGGAATAAATAAATAAATCTCTCAATCAATCCAATTCACACATCCAAAAATATCTACAAATGTCACAAAAAAGGCACATTATGATATGCATAACCAACCGTGGCTTTTCTTTCCACAACATGAAGAGTCCAGCTTACTGCCTCCTACAGAAACTAGAGACAGCGAACGCTTCATGGTTCACCAAACGCTCCTTCCCTTCTGAAGTAACATTCATGTTTTGTACCAAGTACGGACTTATGCTGAATAAAATGTAGTTTAGTATTGTGAAAAATAAAACAAATCTAACTTGCAGGTGTGCTTGCAGTGAAATGACTCATGCCTTTCAATACAGGCATTATCAGTCTCACTCTCTCTCTCTCTCTCACACACACACACACACACACACACACACACACACACACACACACACACACACACACACACACACACACACACACACACACACACACACACACACACACACACACACACACACACACACACACACACACACACACACACACACACACACACACACACACACACACACACACAACACACACACACACACACACACACACACACACACACACACACACACACACACACACACACACACACACACACACACACACACACACACACACACACACACACACACACACACACACACACACACACACACACACACACACACACACACACACACACACACACACACACACACACACACACACACACACACACACACACACACACACACACACACACACACACACACACACACACACACACACACAAGTACACAAGTTAGTGATCACTCGCTGGGATGTGAGTACTCTTGTGCTTCCTGCTGTGGCCCACCAGTGTTCCTCCAGTGAACGGCTCAGGGGCCGGGGGCCCAGAGCACGACAGTTCGATCTGCAGAGGAGGAGAGGAAGGTCCGGTCGTGGGGGTGCCACCTACACTGAATCACCTTGTCCCAGTGCTCGCCTGCCACCATCTGAGGAAGGGGCTTGGTTAGGTCACCTGGGTACGAGAAAGAAGTGGCAAACAGTGGGTTCAAACACCAGAATGTTGTTTTCAATTGACATGGTAGCAAAAGCATCAGATATATGGGTGTAAAAGAGTGTAACTCTTTTAAAAGTAAGTGGAAATTACAATATTTCTCATGACTTCATAAAAATCCGAAACACCAACTGACCCCCTACCAACCCCAACGGTCCCCCAGGCTATGGAATTCCCTCCCCCAAGATCTCTGTGATTCCGAGTCCCTCACATTCTTCTAGTCCTGCCTCAAAACTCATCTCTTCTCCTCTGTCTACTAATAGACCCATTAATCCATGCCTTTTGATTGTCTCTGTTTGTCCTTGTCGGTTTGAACCCAACCCTCCCTTATATTGTTTAATGACTTTGAGTGCCAGAAAATCGCTATAAAAATGTAATTTATTATGATTATTATTATACGGCAGACACCGTTTTAAGTAAATAATGGGCAAGTTTTACCTTTTCAAATTGGATTATATGATCAGAAGTGACTCATTTTTTTTCATTCTGAGTCTACTTTGTCACACACCAGACATTGAGTTTATTTCCCACCCCGTGCAGACAGCTACCTTGAAGGTCGCTGATGATGACTTTGTTGTCGTAGGAGCCGGTGAGGAGATGGTGGGCTCCGGGGGAGAAACGCACTGAGCGGATGTCGCTGCTGTGCGGCCGATACGTCTGGACCATGCGGCCTCCTCTGATGTCGTACAGCATGCAGGTGCTGTCCTCCTGACCTGTGGCAAGCAGGCGCGCACTGGGGTCCACCGCCACCGTGGCAACAGCACTTCCTGTGAGAGACAGAGAAAAAATTGACCGCTTACTTTTTGTTTTTCCTTAAAAATATTTAAACTCTAAAACTCTGAACTGGGGATTTGTTTATCTCATTGAGCCTCTACTGCTACTATTTTTTTTAATTTTTTTTTTTTTTTAAATGGGACAACTAACTTGGTCTAATCTAAAGTGTCTATTTTAAAGGATTTCAGAATTTGCACTTTATTTATTTATGTACTTCATTACCAAGGTTATTTAATTATAACCAATTTTGCCTTGGGGTTTGGTGCGTACAATAAACATATCATATCACATCCTTACACACTTAATGTATTTATAATATCCTGCTTTATATTTTGTTACTGTACATTTGTATTTTAACATGTATATTTTCTACTTTTATAATGCTATTTTTTTGGATTGTTTATTTCTAGTCTTTTAATTTCTCTAATGTACAAATGCCTTGTCTTACTGCAACGCAAACAATTCCCAAATTGGGATGAATAAAGTACTTCTTATGTCTTATCTTATCAAGAGGAAATCTAAAATACAGGCAATATTTAAAAAGATATTATAAAATACTATGAGAAATCCGTCAAATATAAGCTGTGCAGTTTAATAAGGACATAAGTGTGAAGCTGTGCTGTGTTCCAGAAATCTTCACGAAGCATTAGTGCCCTCCTGTGGGTGAACTGTGGTACCACACCAACCTGCAGCAGTGAGGTGAAAGTAGTTTGGACTCACCTGAGCCGTGCAGAGTTGTTCCCACCACCCGCACACAGCTGGGCACCCGCAGGTCCCAGAAGCGCACCGTCTTGTCCTGAGAGCCAGAGGCGATCATCCACCCGCCCCACGTGTACAGAGTCAGAATGTGACCTGGTCAAACAAAAAGGGGAGGTGTTAAATAATTAACATTTTCAAGGATTCAAGGCTTTTATTGTCATTCGAGCTACAGTGTAGTTATGACAATCTTAGGTCACAGGCTCCTCCAACAGTGCAACACAATAAAACAGATAACAGTGCAAGTAAATCAAATATAATATAATAGAAATAGTGCAGAATAGTCTATATACTTGGTAATATACAATATAAGTAATTGGAATATTGATATATATATAAGTTGCAAACAGTTGAATGTTATGGTGTTTAACAGTCTTGGATTTTATACCGTTACCTTGTTTTACCAAGTATTTTGTGTTTACAAGATAAACAAGATATTGTTAATTTGTTTATTATGATGAAAAATGCAGATACTGTTTATGATCAACCATGTCTACAAACTGATTTCTTAAATGTCCTGGAGGAGCTGTTGCTAAGGTACCAGTGTGTCCGCTGAGGGCGTGCAGGCCCTGTCCCCTCTGACAGTCGGTGGTGTAGATGTTGCAATCTCCGGCCCCGGCACTGATCAGGATGGATCCTCCGCTCTCGGGCCCCTCCATGAAGGCCAGGTCCCTGATGGTGCCGTCATGCATGCTGAACTCCAGGTCTGGGCCTTAATCAGAGGAGAGCCGAGGGTGAAAACAGTACCATCATCTCAATATCCTTAGAGAACTTGCCTAAGGTATTCTTCCTGAAATTGTATTTTACATTCTCATAGGTATATCATCCATCATTAAAACATAGGTCTTTAGGTTAAAGTTAAGTTGCTGTGAAAATGGACACAACTCATTAGCTACACCCCAAACATGACCTGTTACCTGTTGCATTGCAGCTGTCTGCATTGAAAGGCAGGACTTTGACAAATTTATCATTGGACCCAGTGGCCAGCAGCTGTCCGCAGTGGCTCCAGGCGACACAGTAGATGGAACCCTTGTGGTGTTTGTTCCTCCTGAAGCGCACCGCCGGCTGCTTGACTGCACCAGAAGCACTACTGGAGCCAAGAAGACAAGACAGATACACTAAGGAAGGTGCGAAGGCAGGCATTCTAACATTTTATATAGTAATAACAAATGTGAAATACAGCAGAGACCAATGAAGCATTATCAGTTTCTCTGGTTTTACTATTTATAGGTATGTACTTGAGTCAAATGTATATAATGCAAATGTATTTTATTCTATAAACTACTGACAACAATTCTCTGTGTTGGAATTCAAAAGACACTGGAATGGAATGGCTGCCATACATGTAGAGACTGAGATTTAAGAACAATTTGGAGTTGTCAGTCGAATAATAACTTTCTTATGTGTGAACCTAAACCAATTTTCTCCAATGTGTCTGTTTTTTGTCAAAAACATTCAAAACAAATTAAAGACAAAACAGGAATTTAGCAGTTTCTCCATTGTGCTTTCTAGGTCATAATCGACACACAATGCCCAAATCCCGTGTGTACTTGAATGCACATTACATTGATATCCATGCTGTAGGTTAAGTCAAAACACTTTTTGGCTTGTTAGGTTTACTTTCTATAAACACTCTTCAGTAATATAATTTAGCATGTAAATAATCTATCATGTACTCAAATGTAATAGTTTGATCTGTAGGTTCCAGTAGAGGCTCCTCCTACCTGGGGGAGAGTGTTTCTGGGTAGGCACAGACTCTGAGGGTTTTAGAGTTGGAGCCGACGGCATAGAGCGCTCCGGAGGGATGGAAGGCCACGGCGCGCACCGCCTGAGTGTCCTCCAGCTGGTTCACCCTCACAAACTGCGCTTTGGACTTCCCCGGCTGCACAGGATCACAACAGATGATCTTTTGAACAATGATCACATAAACATCAGCATAGATTTTTTAAACGCAAATTCTCTCCGGGTTAACCTTTAGGATACAGCTCCAACAGATATTTTTTATAGCATTAAAGGTGGGGTAGGTCATTTTGGAGAAACCAGCTCGAGTGAGCTAGAATTTGAAAATACACAGCCGGAAGAAATCTGCCACTTCCTTACAGAGCCCCTCCTCCAACAAACACGAACGCGCACATGACCAATGAGGGCACAAGATAAGTTTGTGCACAGATGGAAGGCTGACAGGCAGGTAGGCCATCCAGTTATTTTAGCCGGGCCGTTGCTATCGGGATGTTAAGAGCATTCCATGGAATATAACAAAAAGTGTATCTCGAGCCGGTTTCTCAAACTTACCTACCCCACCTTTAACTTTACAGTTTGGAACAATGTACCTATACTACAATAACTATGATAATAATATACAAGTAATCCTTGAGCAGTTCACCTCTTGTGAATTACGTGTTGCAGAGCAGCCAGAATCATCTTGCACTGCCCCTCTGATCTTCTCAGCACTGAAATGAAAATGCACACACACATGCAGTCAAAAAGGTAGATTTATTCAACACTAGTACAAATTAATTTGAAGAGATTTTGACAGGAAAAAAATGACATTATGAAAATGCAAACCAAATAAGACGCTAGTTCTTGGGAGTTGTAGGCTCTTACCTCTGACTGGTAGGGACGGGGGACTCTCCGAGGGAGGGCAAGCTGTGGCCCCCGGTTCTTAGAGGGGTGCTGCTGACCCTCCCACCTGGCTTGTTTGTTGGTGGCCCAGTGTCTGGGGTGTGCTGGGCAGCGGTGCTTTGGGGGCTGGAAGTGTTTTCTGTCAGTCCGTTCCACTGCGTCATCACCTCATCTGCTCTGTGGTCAATCCCCACATTCATCTCCTCCAACTTCTGAATGGATCTGAGCAAAAACACAATCTCAATGAAGTTGTGTTTCATTAATTAAATCACTGATGTTGACTCTTTTAAGGTGACTTGCTCACCTGCTGAGGAAGGTCTCAGTGAGGTTGTTTTGGGCAATGTCCTGCGGCTTCACCCCTCCCTCCAGTAGCATCTGTTGGTAAAGTTGTCTCTGATGCTGCTTCTGCTCCAGATGCTGCTGCACTCGGAGACGCTGCCGGTGATACTCCTGGATGTGCTCTGAGGACTCGGGATGCTGGACAAACACACATCCACACAGCGAGGGGAAAATCAACTTATACCGTGGGGCTTGTTTTTGCAGAAGATGTCGAAAGAACTCTCTAGCAACTTCCCCTGAGCAGGTTATTATCGCCTATCAATATTCTTTGCTTCAATGCTTGGCAGTTCTCATTGCCACAACACACACCAGATTATAATAGACCAACTCTCCCGAGAGCCCCTACTGACAACTCTTCAACTCCCAAGGCCTCGTCCTCCATCATCCATCCCATAAAAGGTTTTCAAGGACCTCATATCACACACACACACACACAATCCAATCTGCAGCTACTTTGCTCCTGCATGGGATGGGATCTGGGATGCATAAAGATGAGCGATGATGGACAGCGGGACATCTCGGGTGTGACCCCCCCCCCCCCCAATCAAACCAGGTGATCTGCCTCCGGTGTCCATGACCTCCACTCTCTTCACTGGGACAGGGTCGGACCCCGTGGACAGAGGTGGGGGGAAATTGGGGAAGGATTTATGAGGCAGTGGATACAAGGTGGTTCAGGGGGAATGTATTCTAAATCTCTAAAATATGGAGTAATGACCGTGGAGGGGAGACAGACTTAACATCTTACTCTGACCAGACAGACACCCATGACTTTTTACAGTCTTTACATAAGTCATGAAACCAATTCAGCCTGAGCAACCAACAGTGATAGACACTCCACAACTCAAGAAAAGATTGGGCTTTACATTGCTCTGAAGGTTCATATGAACCAGAACTAGTCTCAACATATACAACAAGTTACTGTTTAGGGTTTGGCTTTCTTATTACCTCATCTGTGTCCGTGCTGCAGGGGGGCCCGCCATCTTTTCCGGGGGTCAGAGGTGTGCGAGTTGTTTTGGGTCCATCCAGCCCTTGTGGTTGCTTCCTATAGACAGGAAACAAATGGAAATGTAAAGTGAACTTAAGGAAAATAAAATAAAGTAAGTAGAACAAATAAAATCACAGACTCTCTGTATATTTAACTTGAGAATACACCGTATGTAGCGAAAGGAAATACATTGAATGATTGCTATTCGTTTTGCAAAGTCTTATGACCAAGTCATATGCCAATGCCAGAGCACTTCAATACAATTAGACATGCTACATTTATTTTACTAAAATAATTATGTTTTAATGTTAATGTTATTATGCGGATTTGATTAATTGTAATCATGGCATAAATTGCATTACATACTGCAAGACAAATTCCTGTAAAGGATGAGCGATCTCACTTTTGAACCAGTTGAGAACATTATTGTTTCCAGCAGGTGGAGCCATAACAACATCCAACAGTGAGACAAACTGCTCAGTTTAAGGAGTTCCCTCAACTCATGTATTACATCCCTGTGTCCTGCATTACTTTACTTTTTACTTATTTGCATTTCCCTTGTAGAGCAAATATGTCAGCTCACCTTTACTTTTAATACTTTTATGGACTTTACACAAGTTTTGCCTAATTTCCTATGAGACCCTACTGAATCAACTTTCAAATGAGTAAAATTAGTTTCTATATGTTTTCCATTAAATGCTTTAGATTATATTTGATCCATCGGCTATCAGCTGATTCAATATAATTAAAGCTTGCTACATAAACTGTATCACTGATATTGGACAACCTGAGTTTTGGAAATCCATGGTTAAGTATGTAAAACAAAAGTACCATCTGCTAATAAATCAGTTTATATGTGTTAAGACACATACAGTTGTGAAAGTGATTGAGGGAAAGTAGCAATAATCAGAGCAAAACATGTGATGGGATACTTTTAGAAGACAATAAAGTGTGTTATCGCGACAGGGGAAAAGTTGTTTTGCAGTGATACAGGCTCATAGTTTTGCAAATGAAACGGGACGGTATGTATTGACACGTATTGTGCAGTGCTGCAGACATTTGTGGTACTGAACTTCAGCCATCTGTTTGTCCTAGAACATAACTAACACAAAACACATTGCTCACAGGTGTGCTCATGCTGACCCTTACTTCTCAGGTGAATCGTCCTGCTGATGCAGATTATTCTCCACTAAACTCCGACTCAGGGCCGACATCATGCTGGCCTCCATGCCTCTCTTGTCCTGGGCAGCCAGGCCGTGGGACAGGCCGTCCAGAGCTGGGTTGAGGGACCTGGACATGTAGGTGTCTGCTGAATGTGGCCTCTGGCTAAAGGGGGAGGTCGGGCAGGGGGACAGGCGGTTGATCAATGGAGTGAGCAGGTCAGCGTGGCCCGCCTTGCTGGGCTTCACCAGGCGGTCCACGTGGATGTTGAGGGTCTTCTGCTGGAAGGCGCAGGAGAAGGCCCCCGGAGAGACGTTCTGCAGCCAGGAGAGCAGGGACAGGTCCAGCTCATCACAGCCATTCCCACAGAGCAGATCCACACCGAGCAACACCTCCCCCTCTGTGATCGCCTCACCAGTGGCTTTACTCTGAAAAATAGAAGCAGAGGACTTTTCGTTGAGTTTTTGTGTATGACTTTCAAATCAAGGCTGAAGACTTTTCTTTTTGCTGCTGCTTTTAATTGATATATTCATATGTCACACTGCACTGTAACTTTCATTCATGTACATTTGCTTTCATGTTTTATTATCTTTGCTTTCAAATTAGTGTTTATAAATGCCATTTTATAATATGTTTCTTAATGCTCTTAATGTCTTTCATTTTTGTAAAGCACTTTGAATTGCCTTGTGCTGAAAGGTGTTGTATAAATAAACTTGCCTTGCCTATGACGATTTTGAAACATGTAAGGAATGTTTTGTAATGTTTTATAACAGCTTCTTTTATTTGCATATTGACAGACTGGTTAATGTGCCATTTCATTTGTGTTTTACGACAGCTGTATTTGTCTGCCTGTATTGTTTTGTGTTGTTCATGCTGCCTTCGTGGCCTGGTCGCTCTTGAAAAAGAGATTCTAATCTCAATGAGACTCTTACCTTGTTAAATAAAGGATATATATATAAATATAATCAGATCTGACATGTTCGAAAACTTGAAAAGTCAATTTAATAGGTTTAGCGAGGTAGCATTAGGTTTGAGCCTTTTAACATCTAATGAATGTTACCCAATTCATTTCCAGAGTGTCACATTACCTGACAGAACTCCACACAGCACTCGTACAGAATCCCTTTGATGAGCAGCTGGAAGAGACGGTTCCCGCTCGCCCTGAAGCCTGCCTCGCTCAGCTTTCTGTCGGCGGGGATGAACTCAGCCACCATAGCACAGGCTTCTTCAAAACAGTGGACCCGTGCCGTGCTGGGGTTCCAGTCTTTGAACTCTGCGTGGTGGGTGAGGCGTGGCAGGGTGAGGAGGAGACAAAGCTTGCTGTAGTCGTCTTTGGTCGGACAGAACTCCTCCAGACTGTGAAGACACTTGACTGTCGCTTGCATGGTAAGCTCCAGCTGAAGTAGATGTACAATTCAAAAAGGAAATGTGAGTAAGTGGCTGTAAGATGCTCTTTTTGCTTCATAGTCACACAGCTGTGTCAAATCCATTCAATCACACTTACACCATTGGATCTAATGAGACTATTTTCAAATTGCCAATAATCATACTTGGTTCCTTATTTCATATTCACGCACGTTTTGAGGGTCTTCAGCCGCAGACATGGCGTTATTTACACACAGAGCTTCTAGAAACTTCTGCTTCAGTATAATGTAGCGGAACCTGAAAACACAAATCTCAGTATTAAAAAGATGACTTTGTATGACATGAATTCAATAACTCCAATTGGACATTTCCTAGGCTGGATTGTTGTTGATAAATCTGTCAATGAACTAGGATGATTTGTGCTGAGTGTTTGGTGGTTAGAAAGAAATAGAGGCCGTCAGGAAATGGCATGATCATGCCACTGCAGTACTGAGAATCACCTAATTTAGGTCCCTAGGCTACCAGTGGCCTGCTTAACTCGTAAGTCTACACTCAGTCACTTTTGAAGGGAAACATTATCACAACTCCACACAAAATTAACAAGCTACAAGCATCCTACAGCTCTACCTCCAAGAGTTTCAGGTAGGTCTCCTCCTCATAATGTGATAGAATAAATACAAAATAATCTGCATGTCATGTTAGAATAATTCACCTTTTCTTGTCAAACTTGTCCATTCCTTCCAGAGGTTGAATGAACTGCATCACCTCCTCCCACTGGCCGTCCAGAATGAGTTGTCTGTTGAAAGCAACACATTAACAATTGAGGAGGACTCTAGAAAGCCTGTTCCCATCACAGTGCAGCCAACCACAGAACCAACCCAGATCTTAAAAATACAGCACTGCCAGATAAAACTAAAAAGTCTAATTTTCTCTTTAAGGACACGAGAATAATCCGTTATCCAACACACAGGTCTGCTGTACAGTCGTACCTGAGGAAGAGCATGTCGTCAGAGTAGAGTCCATTGATGATGCCGCTCTCCTTCTCTAAGGCCAGCATGCTGATGTGGAGCTTCCTGGAGTTCAGGAAGTCCAGCATCAGCTTGATCACCTCCGCCTCCTTGATGGCGATTGTCTCCTCTGCCGTCATAGTTACAGATATTTGGTCGCAGCTTACACAGCTGGATGAAATACACAGAGAGAGAAGAGGAGATGCTGACAATGTTGCATCAATAAAGAAAGAACCGTTAATGGTTCTTAAACAGTACATTATCTAATTAAACCCTAATACATGGATTGAAATGAATTGGTGAAATCTCAGTTTTAAATTGTTAGTTGTTTAGTCATGTGATATCTTTTTCAATTGTTCAGGAATCTCAGCTTATAAATATCATGCAATCTGTTAAATGGCCATATGTTTTAAATGTTCTGTAAAACGGTGTAAAACGAAAAACACAAGCTAGGTATTGGACTTAAGAAAAGTGTAGGCAAGTTAATTAGTGACCAAACAATAATAACTGTTCTGATATGAGTCACTTATACATCATTATCTGTGTGTGTGAAACAAAAGAGTGTGCCCTGACAGGTTAACAGTTTGAAATCAATGTTAATGATTTAAACACTGACAAATGGTCATTCTTTATATGACACAAATGCAACCAATTACAATACACTCTTATGGTTTGAACAGCTGGTCAGTAACAACACTAACCTGATGTGTATTTAAAATCAACTCTTCTTAAGGAGCTTCTGATGTCTCTGAGCCTCCAGTTTGTTAAAACGGGATCTTACGGTGATGAGCATTCATTACAATTGTAGTGGCTTGCAGTCCACTAAACATTTAATAGCAATCATTTGCTCTGAACGTAAGAGTATCTTCGATGCACCATAAGGTGGGGCTGTAAATAGTTAATCACAGAAACATCACAGAGGCAGCTAGACAAAAACATGATGCATCTTCATAATGCATGATCCTCTTGCCCTGTAAGAGCAATAAGAGGCTAAGAGAGCAGCGATGCCCCAGAGGTGTGTGTGTGTGTGTGTGTGTGTGTGTGTGTGTGTGTGTGTGTGTGTGTGTGTGTGTGTGTGTGTGTGTGTGTGTGTGTGTGTGTGTGTGTGTGTGTGTGTGTGTGTGTAGGAGACTGTCGGTGACACCGCCCTGTTCCTCCCTAAACACAGAAACAACATCCAGCTCTGTGCATGTGACAGTAGGTCTGCGGCCCAAACCTGACAGCCTCAGCACTTTATCTGCGCTCACCCCACACACACTTGTTTACCTGAGTATGACACCACATAGCGCACACACCAACAGCTGTGACCAGCATGCAGAACAACAAGAGCTAATGTCATACATTTCCACTCTAATGTGCAGAACTTCGCGCATGGCTACACCGGACGGTGCAGGCTAACACGCCGTCTTGGATCCGTGCCAGCTCCTCACCTGTCAGGCTTCGCCAATAACACGCCGCATTAAAGCCGCTCCAAACCGTCTGCAGTCTCCAATGATACAGTATGTCCGAAGAAGGAAACAGGAATTGGGTGTTTGAATGTTGAAATCCCGGTCAGCGTCTCCAAAAGGTCCCTTCTTCCCTCTCTCTTGTACACAGCTCGCGGTTGCCATGCGGACGCAGCCGCAAACCACCAATCAACTGTAGTGATGACGCCCTGCAGTCACACATACAACACGGCGATACAAATAATAGTAGGCTACACCTTAAAAAAGGCGTTTAGGCTTGTATTAAGCTCACTCTAATTGTGGCTTACAAGACACCTAATATACTAAATACAAATTAATTACAACCTACGCAGCGTATTTAGTTTTTATGATATGGGGCATTCTACCGAATTAGTAGCCTACAAAGTGTGGTCCCACAACAAGAAAAACTATTTAACAAAACCATTAAGTATTCAGACATATATATTATTTACTAAGAACATGTTATGGTCTATTTAAACACAAGGCATTACATTAGATAGTGATAAGCTTAATATATACAAACACATCATTTATAGGGTAGCCTACTTTCTATTGGGAAGTAGCTGTCCCCAACCCTGACATCTACATTTCAATTTCTGTAAATAACACTTAAAAACGTTTTTATTTTATTTTGTTCAATGGTGTATTTAGAATACCTTTATGATTACATTCAAACAGAAGTTGGAATATTTAGATTTATTGTGGGTATCATTTTTTAATAAAAAAACTATACTCAAAAAAATCATGTCCCCAGTTTTCATGTCACTACCGAAACACAAGGGGTTTTAATCCAATGGCTGAGCCTGGTTTTTAGCCACACCCCTGTATTTTTGACTAGTGACACTGCATCCCTGTCCCTCATGGCTGAATGGCAAGTATATATCCCATACTTTTGATAGAAATCTGTTCCAAAATCTGAAAATCGGCATTAAGAATGGTCACTACCGAAACATATGGTTACGTTTCGGTAATTAACATGATCGTTTTGGTAGTGACGAAATGGAATGGTAAGCAAATCCCACCATTTAAAAAAAAAGTGTTTTAAAGTCGGAAAATCAGTGTGTTACTTTAACGGTCTCTTATGATACTATTGTTAGGCATATATTATAGGTCTCAGATATATAAAAAAACATGTCTATGAAGTGTTTTGCTCAAAATACCAAACAGATCATGCATTCCTCATTCCCCTCTATTTCAGCCTGTTACTAAAGTGCTGATTCTGGGTCAGTAGCTTCAAACATTCACACTTCAACATAAGGCATGTTATGAGTTAAGATTAAGCAATAAGGTTGAGGGAATATGATACAACCTTGAGAAAAAAATACTGTGGTCACTACCGAAAAATAAAATAAAGTATATTGAGTTATCAACTAAAATGATATACTGATTGGTTTAATGTTCAATTTCAACAATCATCAACTCTGGAATCAATATGATCAGTATTATGCATTTTACAAAGAAAGTTTACATTATGATTTTTATGAATTATATAAATTGAACTTTGAAATTTGATTAAAAATGAACTTTTATGAATTTAATTGTGAAAACCCTCAAGAAATATTTGTTAAAATACTATTTAGAGAAGGGAAGGTAAAACAATATTAACAGGTTAATATAATACTTTTTTACTACAGTGTATGTACTATGTTTCGGTAGTGACCATTTTTGGTAGAGGAAGAACATTCCAATACAGTCTGAAAAAACGATATACAAATACGGTTCTTTTACTAGATGTGTAACTTAGATATGGTACAAAATATATATGGACAAAGTTTTGGGAAAAAAAACATACAACATTTCAAAACATTTCCAACCTGACTTTGGTCCAATTCGGTAGAATGGCTCATATACATTCGAGCCCTCGCACTTCTATTGACCTAAACAATTAGAAAAAGCATTTTCGGTGCTAAACCTTTATATATAGGCCTACAGTCTATGTGCTAAACTTACTCAAATTATTAATGTGTCTTATGTGGCAATCATAACTGATGTGTCATGAATTGATAGCATTTGAGTAATAGGTGTGTCCTATTCGTCCCATTTAGTCATACAGTGATATGAAATTAAAGTTATTGAAAAAATCCAAGAGTTTCAGTTAAAAAAAATCTGTTGGCTATTTCATAAAAATATTTATATAAAATAGGAAAAATGCACTTAAATCATATAGGCTACAAATAGTGAGTCTCCTACTCGTCTACTTTAGTTATATCATGCTGCAATGGATTCAGAGTCACTGGGCCATATGATATGGAAGCTATTGAAAAAAAACAAGACTTCAATTTTGAGAATGCCTTACATTACTGTATAGCCCCAGAACAAAAGTGCTGATGTAATGTTTTTGCAAAATGTCTACTGTATATATTTTTTCAACAACTTAAATAAAAAATGAAATCCCAAACGTCCTAAAAGTAACCCATATAAATAATATAAATCCTACCTTGTTTGATTTTACAATTAAAACCATATAAATGCTGAGACCATGCTTAGTTTTATTGAATGCCAAAAAAAGACAAAAACTAAGCAAAAATTCAACTTCAATTTCAGCAAAAAGTTGAATGACAGCACAGCGTCTGACAAACAAACAAATTCATCCTAAATTGGTACACTTTCAAAGGAACATACTGTACAATATCATTACAGTTTAAATAACCATTCATCCTGGTGGACAGAGCTTCTGTGGATAAATCCTTCGATTAAACAACAGGGAAACACTCCGTAATAGATTACATTTTCAATGACATCTACATGCTCTGTTTTGGTCATAATATCCCTTCAGTCATAAACAAAGCACCCTGTCAGCAGATTCCATTTTTCCATACCCGTATGCAGCAACAAGGATCTCACTTATTCTGCCTTTGCTAATTTAATCTTTGAAATCTAATAAAATGACTATATATCTGGCCATTTTAGGACATGTTACATGTATGCAACATCGACAATCACCTAATGCGTAGTTTGGGTCAACACACATTTCTGAATTTAGAGCAAACATGAATAAAGGTGTTGAAAATGACAATCATAATAAAAGTTTGGCCATGTTCATTAATCAGGCAAACATTGCTGTGATGTCTTTTTCTTTTAATAACAGAGCAATTGATTTCTTTTTGTGAATTTGAAAATGTAAATCTTTATTACATTTTGTGTTTGGTGGATACCTTTACCAAAAGTGCCTAAGAGTAACATAAGTGTAGACTTTGTTAGGATAGTTGTGAATCTGAAGAATGTAATAATGTTGAAAACAAAGTAATAGTACATTTTTTATTTGAAATCCTGATATTGCTGTGAAGAGAAAAACCTTACTGTAGGTGTCATTATGATCTGACATTGAGTCATATTCCTGATATCAGTGGGTGAAAGTTTAATTGTACAACATAATATACTACAAAGATCCTACATGGTGCATTAGGCAGCATTTCAAAATAGAATATAAATAATACTGAAGAGTTTAATTTGTTCACAATGTGCTCTGAAACAGCAGCAAAGTGATCTCAAACACTGGTTCTCTGCCTTTTGTGGCTGACGCAATGCTGACTTTTCACTGTCCATCAATTTGACTTGATTGAATACGTCTTGAAGTTGCAACTACTACTGTATATTTTGAGAAAGAATAATACAAACATGACAGCATATTTGTATATAAGAAATATACACACATCATACGTTAAATTGTCTGCATGTGTCCCTACACACAGGTTGAGAACCAGTGATCTAAAGTAACTTCCTGCATTGTTTAAAATCACTTTCTTAAAAAGGGGTTTGAAAAAAGCTGAAACCGCTTCGCTTTGTTGAGTTGAACACACATTAACTGTGTTGCTATTACTAGCTGTATGCAATTCATTTTTTGGCCCTTTGTAATTTAACGTACCTTAATATACAAACTGTTCAACCTACAGAGATGACAAAAAGTGTTCTTCCAAATACAAAAAAGCCTCTGTATACGCTGTCTCGCAAACACCTCATTGCGCTCCCCCGCTCAAACAAACGCGTATAAGGCCCCACAACAGGATAATGCACAACATAAATCAATCTGTACATGAATTCAAAACATTCAGTGCTTCGTTAAAATGTCCTGGCATTCATACCGTCTCTTTTTTGACTTTTGGCACATAGGAAAAACAACACTCACACATGCCTTCATAATTAGACTTAAACATGTAAAATCTCTAAAAACACAGCTGTGATAAGCATTTACATCATTCTTAAAAGGTGGCATACATTCCAGCTGTTCATAATCTTTGAGTCCTATCATGTCCAGTCCATAGTAAGTAGTAAAGACAAGGACAGGAATGCAATAAGAGGATAAAACAAACACACATTAATAAGACAAGTATGCATTCATCTAACTGGCATTGCAGGTGCTTGAATCTTCATGGATATTTACAGTGAAGTGCAAATTGAAATGGGTATGTTCCATTTGAGGGGGTAATGGTGAAGTCTGGGGTATCAAGTTCCATTAGGACTGGACAGGCACTACTTTTTTAGGGGTGGCGGGCTTCTTGGTGTGCCAGAGATGGCTGTGGATGGTGACCGCGTCCACGCTGGCTGACATGGTCTTAGCTGGAATCTGACTGAACTGCTTCTTGTCCGAGTTGTACTTGTAGAGGCCGTCGATCATCTTACGGGTGATGCTCTTGGGGCCGATACCTGTCAGCTTGTTGATCTCCTCCATCTCGGGGCAGCAAATGTAGAGAGAGCGAAACTGACAGCCGCCATCTCGGAACAAAACCAAGAAGTTGCTGGCCTCGGATTTCTCCATTTCCTGTTAATGTCAGGGGAAAAAGCTCATTAGTTCATGTATACTGAAGGAAAGCAACCCTATATTTGTATGTCCATTTCCCTAGGTGGACTAGCCATACAATGTGTTGAATGTCACTGTGATGGAAGAATAGTTAACTTAATATAACTTGATGTATTTGTTTGAATTTGTACTGTTTCCTGGTTATAGAAAAAACCTTAACCTTAAACTTAATTTTCCTCTAAATGTATTTCTCTTTCATCAACAAAATAATTCCAGCCTTTCCTCCTTTGCCGATCAATGTTAAGAAACAGTTCATTATATGTCCTGCAGAATTAAAAGCTTTTTCTTCATTGAGGGGCTTTTATTGTGAAACACCTTTTGTGAGAAGTGTATACTTTTCTTTTATACAAGTACAAAATAGAAATGGAAATAGGCAGAGATAAAAAGGTCCCACTTAACATTTTAATCCACAAAGTTGTATGTGGCGTGCATATTTAGGACACCCGACCCCTGCAAGTGTAAATAACAATAAATCAAACGCTCCGTGCCGTTACCTCCAGGATCTTGTTCTTTTGGCCCTCATTAACCTTGCCTGCGAGGCAGCAGTGGGCCAGAGCGTTCTGGATGATGTGCTTGTTAGATTTGGCACTGGGCTCCTTGTACAGCTTCGGTCCTGAATGAGAAGAGAGAACGTCTAGATGGGACTGTTGTCATGGCAACTACTCTAGCTATGTCCAAAAAAAGATGTTCCCTTCCTATTCTCCTCCTTTTTCTCTTGATAAATCATGTATGAAGATTGCTACTGGTTACATATCCATGTGTTATTAGAGGCATTCATGTTTTAAAGATCTATTGAGCGATACGAGAGGATGACTTAACTTTGGTAAAATACAAATGACAATATTAAAAAAGCACAACGCTACTTAATCATACTCTTTGTGCCTCTTAACAGATTACCCACACTACCCTGTACGTTCAATATTAGCTGCATTGTAAGATCCAAAAAAGTAAAAATATGTTTATGATATTATTTCATATCATTATCTCATGTTAATATGAACTTTAATGTGTTTAAAACATACAATGACATATATACAGTTTAGCTGTTTAGTCTGCTAGTTTTAACATCTTACAACCAATGCTACAGAAGATATGTCCGAAGTTTTCCTACCAGTGTACTCTGCGTTGGATATGACAGAGGAGGTTGTGGATCCGTTCTCCCAGTCCTTTTCTCCATTCCTGCTGCTGGAGCGGCTCGGGGACAGGAAGCCATCTGCAGAGTCTGGCCTAAAGCACACACACGTATACAAGCAGTGTCAGATTACCTTTCTGCATGGTTGCTGAGTATACTGTAGGGAAGGCAGGAGACTACGGTACTACTACACAAGGTGGCATCTCTAAAAACAAATCCTATAGCAGCAGTTGGTGTGATTTTACCTCGCTGTCGACATTATGTTGGTATATATTTATCCTTTACTGTAGAGGGATTTATTTGTACTATTCCAGCCTAACTAGTAGCAAAGCGTGCAAGCACAGGCAGGGAGTGCAGTGATGTGAAGCAGTCTGGTGCAGTGAAGGTCAATCAATTATAGTGCAACACAAGGCATTTACTTGCTCTTTTTCTGGATTGCAACTGCATTTTCTCCAGAGTGTGTTCCATAGAATTGGTCTTGAGCTCTGAACCAAACTAAAACATTTACTTTAATGTTTTTATAGGTGTGAAAAAGCCAGAGCGGGAGTGGACATTGGTGAGGAAGGTACAGCAGAAACGTAAGTGAGAAAGACAAGTGATTTTGTGGTGGCGATGCAGCTAAAAGGGCTGAAGTGAATCATGAGGGAATAAGTTGATTTTTCTTCAAGTGCTCTATCAATCCATTATAAAACCCAGGGTGTGGAAAGGGTTTTAGTGCAGGATTGGGCTCAGGGCAGCGTGAAGAGGCTAAAGGTTTAACCGCTAAGCAGAGACTAACCTTCTCCTTCTCAGTTTAGGAGAATTCAGATTGTAGAAGAGACCACCAGATGCTAAGCTAGCACTTCTGATGTGTGTGAAACAGCAGGAAAGAAAGTTTTAAAGAAGGAAGATAGAAGAATACAGGAAACATGTTAGTCCTGAGAACTGGAGTTAGTGAAGAGCTTGGCTTTCAAAACACAGAAAAATCTGAACAATCACCTTTACTGCACATGAAGGATGATTACATAATGATGTTTAAAAATGACTACAAAGTCAAATGTTCAGGGCATTGCAGTTCCATATGTCAGCCCTGTATAATTAGTGAGCATTTACTGTTCCTCCAAAGTTGCTAAGTAACTGTAATTCTTAAATTAGGTAAACCAGATTGACATTTCTAATTATTTCTAATAAAAGCAGGGTGCCAAAGTCCTTTATTTTGTTTTAGGACTGCCGATTTTCATATTTTTGATCATACAGCAAAGAACAAGCTGGCATGAATGCACATACGTAGGTTTTCACCTAACTGAATGAATCAGAGTTATGAATCCAAACGTATGACATATTTAAAAAAAGATCTTCAAAACATCAAGGTTTAAGTTAACGGTTATAATACTATACTATAATAATAGTAGGGACCAAATTATTACAAATATTTGTATTGCATTTTACGTATGTTACTTCATCAGCTAGAGTATAGAGTTGTAAAAGCATCTCACCTTGGCAACCTCTTCTCAGAGTGAACACTGTCGCTGTCTCCCAGGTTGAGGGAAGCCAGGGACAAGCTAGAGACTGAAAAGACACGTTGGCGTGAACCTGGATGTGAGGCGAGATGTGACACAGCATGACACGGTTACACAGACACAATGAGAAACACAACAGCAACACAACCAGCCCGCTGTCCACTGGGTTTTCTGCCAAACCCTGTTGCAGAGCAATGCAATCTCAGTGTTATAAAAAAAATGTACTCTAACAGCCAGTAATACACACAATATTCACATGGTCATACCCTGTAACACATTACTCTGTATTATTATACAGTATATCATTCATTATTTTTATTTGACCCATACAAACTTATAAACATACAATATTATTGCATTGCTCCTTCAGTTTCATTATGTTTAAGCTCAACATGTTCGTCCTACTGTATCATTTTGGGTTTGTTGTCTTACAATACAATACAAATTGCCAATAATATTGGAAATATCAAAATTAACTCATTTGAAATCTGAACTAGACCAAATAAGATATATATTTTTTTTTATTTAGTTATGGAAAATAAAAAAATATACATAGGAGATGATTGTGATTAAAACATATTTCTCAAGTGGCTCAAAGCACAGTGGCAGCAGGACACAGATTCGACAGATGGGATGACCACGACCCTCTGAGTGGGGGTCGTCTCCATGGTTACCTGTGGCAGCTCTGACAGGGGTTTTGGGGGAGTCCATGCTTTCGCGATGGATAGACTTTGGACGACCCCGCCTCTGCTTGGCCCCTCCCACTGGTCGAGGTTTGATGACAGTGTCCATGTCCTCCATCAGTTTCAGCTGCTTCCTCCTGAGATACTCCTGTTTGATGAACTCCCTCCTGACCTTCTCTTCCTCCTTCCTCATGCGCTCCTCTTCTGCTTTCAGTCTGCACAGAACAGAGGGATGGGTCAATGCAGAGAAATACTTTCAGGGGTTTTCTGTTAACTATGAGTCAATCATGATTTAGGATTCTAAAAAGAAATACAATATCAACCAAGTTATACATTCTACATTTTTCCTTTTATAAAATACATAAAAACATTTGGCAATGCAGTCACACTTTCCTTACTTTCTGATGAAAACTAACTTGCCTATTCTTTTTTGGACAGTGATATAGAGATTTATTTACAACCATAAAGGGAAAAGAAAGTAAACAAAGGCAGGAAGTAGACAGGATTGAAAACAGTTTAAAACATTGACACACCAAACTGCCTGTTAAATATTGTTGACACAGTGCTGTGCTCTATTCTGAAAATGCGTATGGACTTATTTTCCAGATCATGTGTCGACATACCGAGCTTCCTCCTTCTTCTGCTCCACCTCAGCCTCCAGCTGCATCTTCCTCTGCTGGCTCTCCTTCTCCCTCCTCATCCTTTTCTCCAACAGTGCAGCCCTCTTCTGAGCCATGTCCTCCTCGGCCACACCATCCGCCTGAGACGTGAAGGAAGCAAAGTCAGTCACTTCACACCATCTACAGTTTTTATAATGAATGATGTAATTCAAACTGTTACTGTGAAAGCTCCACTCTCCTTTTTGTTATGGGATGAGACTGAGTTGGAAAGGTACATTCATCGGTATTCTTATTGAATTTAAATGTGAACCGTTATTATGCAAATTGTTTTTATTCTGTTATTCTTCACGTCATTTGTATAATGTATTGTTCTCAAGATAGTCATATTAGGCTGCTAATTAGTATAAATTGATTTTGTTTTCATGTGAACATCCTTCGCTCATCCCCCAGCAGCCACCATCTATTTAACCCTTCTTTACCCACAGCTGTGCCTGAATTATTCACAACAGCCCCAGTTTTATGACCTACATCGAAACACAGACTGCAGCTAGCAAGCCATCTTCCAACCCATTAATAGGAAGATGATGCTTTTCTCAGCAGACATGGTTCCTGAATCATTCATCATCTTGTTGTGTTAGAAACAATGATAAACACCAAACATGGCTGCCTCAGGTTCAAATGTAATTGTGTTTAACCCAGAACTGCAGCATTGCTTTTTGATGGCCTTGAATGGTCCTGGATAGTTTCTACATGGACTCTGTATACTATGTTTTTCATCATTTCTATTGGTGACACACATTGGAGACATTCTTTTGTATCATCTGCGTACCTTGAAGAAGAAACCACGAGATATCTTCTGTTCGTGATCAGGGCCGTCCTCCTCCCCCAGCTGCATCTCCAGATCATCATCAAGTGTCAAATCTTCCAGTGGCTTCACGACCGACAGAGGAACCTCTATCAAGCTGCTCTTCACTTGGCCTGGGTCTTCTGGCTGGGGAGGGATCTCTGAAGGTGTCACTGTGAACGTCTCTACCACAGGATGGGCCAGAACCTCAGGGACTGATGACTCTATGAGAGGTTTCAGAACTGAATCTGCTTCGGTTGGTTCTCCTTTGAGCTTGAGGTTTGGGGAGCTGGGCGCTGAATTAGCTACACATATACTGGCACTCTCCCTCTCTGGGGAAAGGAGTGACTCTGTCTCCTTGTTTTTATCTCCATCTATTGTATCTGGATTGGCTGTTGCTGGTTTCTCACCCAAGTAAGCCATGGCATATGCCAAGGGCTGGGAGGGAGAAAACCGCCGTAGCCTGGGGATGCTGTCGACAGATTGTGGGGCAGTTAGGACTCGATTATAAGGGGCAAGCTTTAGCTCGTTGGGCCGAGGGTTGCGAGGAGTACGTGAGTGGAAGGAAGCAGATTTGCGTTTAATGCTGGTTGGAGAGCGGTGAGTAGAATGAGGAGAGTCGGCAGGAGAAGGGGGTCCTGAGGATCGGGTAACGGCTCGACTCTGTTTTTGTGGTGATGGGTTTGCGTATGAAGGAGGGATGACCCAAGCCTGCTGCTGGTGTTGTTTCTCCCTCATGGCCATGATCACTTCCTGCTGCTGAGCCAGTCGCTGCATCTCGGTCTGAAGGAAGGCTAGTGAATGGTTGAGTTTGTCAATGGAACGTGTGTACTCTGAGAGATCTCCCTCTGTTAGCTGAGCCTGGCCCTGACCACCTTCCTCTCCTGCACACGGTGACGTTGTCCAACAGGAGGCCGTGCTGCTTTGCTCTGCACCATCAGGTGTGTCTGCTTTGCTCCTCCCAAGTGTAAAGGTAGGACTTGTGCTTGCTGCCTCAATTTTCCCTCCTTCCTCCCCACTTGCCGCCCCGTCTCCCTTTCTCTTGACCACAGTGAGAAACGCAGAGTGACCAACCTTTTGTCGATGCCTTGTAAAAGCAGCTTCTACTTTCTTCTTCTGTGCTTCGATGGCTTTGCGTTTCTCCTCCAGCCTCATCCTCAGCTGTACCATCTCCGTAGCCATGACCTGAGCAGGGTCATTTGCTGGCAGTTGTACAGGTGTGGGCGATGTTTTAGCAGTGAGGGGGGATGGGGTTTGTTGACGGATGGGGCTGTGCTCGGGGGTCGGGGCCCAGGAGACGGATAACGGAAGGCCAAACTCAGAGCCCTCAGGAGTGGTCTTGAGTGAGCTGCTGCTGCACCTCCCTGAGTCTGGCAATGATGGAGTAGGCTTCTTCTTCTTCTGATCTGCAAAGCTGGTCAACCTAAATCCTGAGGGGGATTTGCTCCGATTGCTCGGGCAGGGGCTTGGCGTGTCCATATCCAGGTCCATGTTTACAGAGCAGTCTTTCAGAGAGGAGTCCTCATCCAGCATGTCCTCTGTTCGGATATGGATGCCTGTGTCCACCTCTATAGTGTCTGTGATGCTCAGAGACCCTTTGGAGTCCAACTCTGACACTGGCTCCAAGACACCAACACCAGCCCCTTGTGGGGAGTGCAGGAAGAAGCCGCTGTTGACCCCCTCCGCTGGGGGTCTGCTCGGGCTGTGGATAATCTGAAGGGCTTCCTCAATGGAGGGAGTTGTTGCCATGACACTTCCATGTCCGTTGGGGTATGCTCGTCTGCTGGGCTCCTCACCAGCCAGGCTGTCTGGGCAGCCCTCCTCATCGATGCCCACACTCTGACCGTTCACAGGCTGGAAGGACAGGTTACGCTTCATTCCACGGGGCATGTGGTGGACTTTGAAACCAGAACCGTCATCAGTGCTGACGGACCGGACCATCCCATGCATGGAGCCGGACGCAGAGTCCTCTTTGTCAAAGGGGATGTCAAATGACACTCCATAAGGACCAGACCTTAAGAGTAAAACAAAAAAAGAAACCAAAATAAATATACAGATGTTTTTTTTTCAAATGAGCAGCCAATAAAACGTACAGCAATATAACTGACCTTTTTTCTTTTGGCCAGGTGCCGAGGTTTCCATCGACAAAGGACATAGAGGTTGACCTTTTGATCTCTCCTGGATGACGCAAGAAGCAGAGTAAGAGTTAAAACACAGGTTGTTGTACCTCAAAGTAATCACAATTAGCTAAATAAGTACAAAAGAAGTATATGAATACATTAATACAATCACCTGAGTTTCGAGGCTGAGGTCGGAGGGGTAAACTAGAGAATGAGAGAGAACAAATTACAAATGTGTAAAATATCTGTTTTAAGCTTTAATTTGTCCAGATAGCGATTGCTTCACAAGTCCCATATAATCACACCTGCCAACAACCTGTGTAAACTACTAGCCAACAAGCACAAAGTCTCATATGAACAACATTTCACGTGTTATAGATCAGACTAGCATACCTGGGTCTTTCCGGACTCGGGGGTCTTTCCATGAAGCTCTTCTTGGTTGCCTTGGAGATGGGTATGGCTGAAATGTTCTTCAACAAGGATGAGGGGTCTGTGGTCACACAACAGAGACAAATGATGATGTAACACATTTTGCTTTAAAAATATAAAGCACATACCAAGCATATACCAATACTTCTTTCTACAAATGACAATAAAGCTGCTATTGCTTTTAAAGTCAGAACTTAGAGACTTAAGACTTGCCTGTGCCTTCATGCTCCAGCATTCTTGGTTTCACAAAAGACGGCTTGACCACCTCAAACAATTGAAACAGCTCTGCCATGAACACCAGATAGTTATTCTGTGGAAAAAAAATCAAACGAGACTAACATTAAAATCACGAGTTTCAGTTACATTTTGGTATGTGTCCGGTTGTCACTTTCCCACAATACAACAGCCGTTAAACTGCATTGTACCCATCTCCCCTGCAGGTGTCTCTGTTTACACTTACAAAGAACCAGAGTTAATGAGTATTACTTGTATCCTCCAGTTTATGTATTTCACCAATCTTGTTCCATGTGACAGAGTATCCTTTAAATGTAGAGATGCCACATAGTTCTACCTGCAGTGGAGTCATTTAGAAGGGATCTATATTTATCATCATTTCAAAAAAAGACCTGTTCCAAAAAACTGAATAAACATAAAGAAAATGGCTTTCACTGAAGCTAGTGAACCCAACAACATCACTTTTCCAGACAAGCTAATCTGTCAACAGCACTGTGCTAGTACAGAGGAGTGATTAAGGCATTAACCTCATTTTTTAAATAGAGGTCAGCTATTTTTTCCCGCTCTGAATCACCAGCATGCGATCCACCAGCCAGCATGAATTGGATCGGGTAAGAAATGTTAGAGGGACCTTTGCCACAGTGTCTGGCCGTGTCCATGTCTCAATCAGGTCAACATACAGTGGGAGGTCAAGCTGCTTGAGGACACTGCACTGCAAAACATTTTCATTTTACAAATTACTTTCTCTCAGTATAATATTTTCCCACACCTACTGTTGTTTTATTTCTTTGTAACAATCGTAAAATGTGTGGACTTTGAAAATCTATTCAACTTTATCTGCACTTTATAACAAAGCCAAAATATGTAGTCTTTAATAGGCACAACATGTAAAAACACCAATGGTTCAACCTGATTTCTATTTTTGTTGACATATTAAGTCTAGATTTTGAGGGAAATGAAATGTTTTAAACACATTTTAAATGTAGTGTCAATCTTTGCAATCAGAAACAAGTTATTGTTCACTGTTAACTGAATCCAGGTCAAACAGATCTTCTTTGACCTCTCTAGGAAATTAATATTATTAATTATTGCAGCAACTCAGTGTCTATTGAAGTGAACATGGGAGCACTCACTAACAAATGCACACGTGCTCACGATATGCAAAACGAGTGCAGTAAAGCGGGGGCGACCTTCAGGAACACGCCCCTCCCCACCCTCAGAACATGGTCTCCAGACAAAGACATGCTGCACCGCTCAGCTCTAAAGATACATGATTGTCCTCATCAACAACATTTCAGTCTCCAAGCTCTCACACACACATCATACATACACTCCTTTTGCCCCTCCACTGCAGCCCAGAAGCACACCAGGAGGGGCAAAGTCAATTAACGCCAGCAGCATTGGTACCCTTGGGTTTTACTGCAGCATTTTAGCAGTTTTCATTGTTTTCTCACATGCTAGATAGCAGAGTTGCAAACGTGTGAAAACGTGTTTCGCTCTGACAAAATGGTTACCAAAATGAATAAAGTAGAGCAGAAACATAACACATTTTAATCTCTCATCAATCAGTTAATTTCTCTATCATCATTTTCTAGAATAGAAAATAATCATGTATTGTCATTATACAAGTACAACGACAAGAGTAACTACCTATGATTTGAGTTATATTTCCCTTTCTTTTAGCCAAACTGTTATGACTATAAATTGTTCTTAAGCATAGAATCACTAACACATGGCTAGACAAATACCGAAGCAGTTTACCTTTAGGTGTGCTCAGCATGTAAAGCATTCCTCAAGGACGGATAGAAAAAAAGACCCAGGTAGAAAAAAAGAAGAAAGAAATATTTCCCTATCGCCCACTCAGCTGTAATCTGTGGCGAAGCCCCGTCTGACTTCTCTTCCCATCTGCCCCTCTCACTACTACTGATACACCAGGTGTGAGTGCTATCGTTTAATACCACCAGTCAGCGGTCACACACACACTCACACAGATCCACACACAACTAAACGGCGGACCACCACTACGCCTATCTCCCTGTTGACTGGCATTACTACCTCTGCCAAGTCTGCACTGTTGCCAAGTCTGTCTGGTTTGGAGATTGGCGTGTCAGAGTGTGTCACTCTCAGGCAGAAAACAGGAACCTGATTGGTGATTAGTAGAAGAGAGCTCAGGGTTGAGGCATGTGGGGGTGGAGGGATCTAATCCGCTGTACAGGGATGGGCATGAACAGTCCATACACAACACATGCATACATAACACTCATTAAAGAGCAATGTCTTCTGGGTTTTCCTGCATACAAATGCATTCAAACTGCTTAAAAATTACATATCCATGAATTATTATTAATTAATTTCATATGTGCTTGGACAACACTGAGTGTTCATTTGACATTTATGTAAACAGTCATTGGGCAAGAGGAAAATGAAAGGACCTGCAGCCAGGCACGATCAGTTTACAGAACCCACTTTCTGAATGTACCAAACAACTTTATCAGTGTGCCCTCAAGTTGCCTATAAAACATATTTCTAAAAGTAGGAAAAACATCTGAAGAGAAATTAACTTTAACACTTCTAAAAGTGGCCACACGCAGACACGAGACGGAATGGGATGATATAATGACACTGAAAACAACGATTGGTTACACACAATCCTTCCACTCTTTTTAATGCTGGTCCATAATCTAGGGCTTATCCTGAGGCAACACTTACCGGTACTGCAAATCACTTTGTCAACTAATGACGGAAATGAACACAATACAGTTTTTGTAAATCATACTGAGAAACCAGTCTGTGTATATGGTTACATCTTTTTATAGACTTATCTGGTTTGTACAGCAATGTTAGCATTGCTTATAACATTGCTGCTTATAACAGTCAGACTTAAACGCAAGAGGATATGAAATACATGAAGTGTGTTAATTGCCTTCCTGAGGGCGACCTACAAACCTCTCCTTGGTTAAGAAGGAGAAAACACAGAAGAAAGCCCAAAGCTGGTGGATTTCATTTCTCCTTCTTAGATCCACAGATGGTATTTGAGATGTGGTGTGAATGAATTAAAGAGCCAGTAAATGGGAATGGGTTGGCATGATTTACTAGCCTGGTGTCCATTAGGAAAGAGAAGCCCTAAGTGATGTTTGGTAAGGCTTTGGGGGTTGGGTACTGCAGGCCAGTCTTTTGTCTCTTATAAAGGCAAATTAAATATGAAGCGGACTGAACCTGTTTTACTGATCCAGACTGTTCACCCACTTTCATCTCACTCTCAGAGCAACAGACCCTGAAGTCTACTCACATGGATCTCGCACAAAGAGCTTGGGTTAGCTTGGCTTTGTTGCTGTTTTTCATGGTTTCAAAACAAAATCAAGACAATTGAATGTATTTTTGTTGGCTCTTAAAACCTATAAGCATTAAAAAAGACAACAAATTAATTAATAAATAGATACATTAATCAAGGATAATGGATGTATTAGTGGGTTGCCGCCCTTATTTACATAGAATAGTATGTTTTATTTGCAAAAACCCATTTGGTTCTACAATTACTGTTATGTTCTTTATTCTAAATGGAAATCTTCTGATCTATATCAAATCTGATCCTTCAGTGTTGGGCATGTCAAAAATCATACTAAAGCTGCTGAAGATGCTGTCCCTCTTTCTCTCTCTTTTACACCTCACTGTCTAAGCGTTTCAGACTCGTGGAGAAGTGTCTCATCACTCCTCTTGGCTCCTGCTTCCATTTTTTTCCCCATCAACACCTCTCTCACCTCCCCTCCCCACTAATGTCTGGGCTCCATCTCTATAATAAGATCTGCATTAGTGTGTCGGGCCACAATGTACAGCTACTGAGGGGGTAACTGCCTGGAAACTGGGTCAAGGTGGCTGAATCTCACTGGTTCTGTATGCAGTTTTGGATGCACTGCTGCTCTCAGGCAATTGCTCTGACTGCTGGGATTTCTTTTCTTCACCCTCATAAAATCAGTGTCAGCAGAAAACTGCTGCTGGCTCGTCCACGCGATTCAATTATTTATTTTTTGATGCTTTGTGTTCAGTCGATGCGTGTGTGCTGCTGCGAGTGCAGCCATGTTAACCTTATAGGGTTTTTTCCCTGATGTATAAATATATATTGGTACAAATATCAATATGTCTGCTAATGTTTCTGAGCAACTGCATATCATATATTTTTATATAATAAAATACAACAAAAAAAGAATAGTGCAAGAAGTCTATATACACGTAAATAGAATATGATATATACAAGAACAGACTCTAAAATTAAATATTGTGTAGTAAGATGAAATTAAATACTGTTTATTACAGTGATAACTATTTAGATAAATAAATATTTTTTTTTTACCAGAGTCTAAAAAGTGCATGTCATTTCAGCCTGTGCTGAGAACAACAGTTCTCCATCAGAGGACATGCTGAGGCAGAGTAAAAGTTATCCAGAGACATTAGCTAATGCAGCTCTTTGGCAAAGACCGCTGAGACTGACACATCAGGGACAAACACACAGCATGGACAGTAAGTTACATCAAACCACTGGACAGATTACGCTTGTGTGGCAGAGTGGCTGCTTTGGGGCATTGTGGGAATTGCGGGTATTATATGAAAAGGTTTTCTGCCAACAAAAATACATTCGTTAACATAACTAGAATGTTATTTTTAGATCCAACACAGATCTTTAACATAAACAAATTAAAGTATGAATGTAGCATGTGTTTAGTCCCACTCTCTAATGACACTAGTATTTGGTAAGAGGTTACGGAGCGAGAGAGTAAGCTGTGAGTAAGAAGTGGTAAAGGAAAGAAACGGAGTGAGTCAATGAGAGACAGGAAGAGAATTACAAAAAGCTATTGTTAAAAGAAAGCATAAGAAGTCAGAATGAATCACAGTAGTAAAATAAAGACAGATCAAGCTTAGAGACGGAAACTAAGAAATCAAGTAAGAAAAGGAGAGAGTGTTTGAGGAAATATCACAGGCAGACATGTTGGAAGAGCAGCTCTCCAGGGTAGGCGTTGGTAAAGACGGATTGTTAGGATCAAATTGGTTTTCCACAGGATGACTCACCACACTGGCCTACAGAGTCACCTGTTTCTCTTGATTCTCTCATTGGATACCACAACGTATGTTTTTCTTATCAGTTTCGTCAAGACACTCATGAATGAATTCGTATAATCAATATTTGCATCTGTTTATGAAAACACTCATTAATTTAAGTAGTGTATAATTCAACATTTTGATGTCTCGCTATTTTGTAAACATGTCAACCAAGACCTGACATTTCTTCCAGATTCAAAGTAAAAATAACTTGCTTTTAAATGAGATCCCATTTGCTTTTAGATTGAGATATACTAACTGAAATTGGCATTTGTTCTTCCTGCTGGCACGCACACATTTGGCATATTCAAAGGCTCCGTTTCAGAAGCTCAGCAGTTTACATTTTGGCAGACATTTCTCCAAGAATGCAACAATGATTACACACTAACTGTAAAAGCTATTTCAGAGTGGAGAAGTGTTCTGCAGAGAGAAGCTTTGGACACCAACAAAGAGGAGCAGTATCACATTATAGTATTGAAGACATGTGCCCTATTTTGGACTAAGAACTGAAACTCTTTTAAATATCATCTAGCTCAATTTCTAAAACCAATTTCTAAAAAAACAACTAGCTTAAAATAGATTTCTGTACATATATAGACAATTAAAATACTGTTACTAGGTAAGTAACCTCAAACTGAGAAAATTGGATAATCTTGTATGTCACATACTTACTGACAAATCTATCAAGCCCCAGTCAGCAGAGTGATACAGAAGTGACAGCAAATTATTGTGATATTTAATCTTTTTTTGGGGAAATACAATTGTAAGTCTGGTGCTGCATGCAGCCAGGTTTGTGCCCTACCTTGATGGAGGAGGAGGCGTAGAGCATGTCCTCCAGGCTGAAGTGGCAGCAGCCGTTTAGGTTGTCTTTGCAGAAGTCCTGTATGAGCTGCAGGTTGTAGAGCCGGTCAGCTAGCGCCATGTTCTCCTTCAGACACACATCTGGGAGGGCAGAGGGAGCCATCAGCTGTCAGTGTGACGTTGGTATGGATTTTATGATTAACTGGGCTCTGCTTATAACACCTAAGTGGTTTTTTAGTGTACTGATGGCTTTTGTTTAAGATCAGAGATGGATGCAGTGTGTTAAATACAATGTTGAGGTTCATTTATAGTCAGGAACTGCTGAGGGGTCAAAGCACACTGCTTTGTGACTGGCCAATCATGACAGGGGGTTACATGTCATCAATCTGTGGGTGGAGTCAATTTAAACAGTGTTGAGTGATTGAGCTTTTGTTCCTGTGATGTTCTCAGTTCAATTGAATGCCTGTGTGTGGCTATGTTTTGTAGAATGTGTGTGTGTGTTTAGCCAACTATCAACACACTTCATTAGCAATGTGATGTGATTATGTGTTATCTTTAGTTTTAGACTGATCTTTGATCTTTTGGATTAACCATTCAGAAGAAGGAGACAAAATTACATAAATCTAGTATTTTTTCTGGTTTGAAAATAAAGCTTTTCAGCATGTACGAGCAATGTGCCCTGAAAACCGATTTATTCAGTTTTAGTAGACAGGAACATTGTTAGAGCCAGAAAGGTGGAAAAAGGTAGCATTTGTTTTTTTGCGGTCGACGTAGCTCTTAAATTCTTGCAGATAAATGCACCTTCAGCCCACACTGACTGTAAGCTCTTTACCGTCCAATGGGAGCAGCTGAGGGCAGTAGAAGTGCAGCAGCGCGCCCAGTGCCGAGCCGTCTGTGCTGTCTTTCAGCAGGTTGTCCACTGGGGGGATCCAGGGAACCATCTGGGTAGAGGACGGCTCCTTCCTGTAGCGGGCCTGCATACAATTAAAATTAAAATAAGATACATACCTATAAACCATTGTGCAACATTAACATGCCTACGTCTGTAGTACCTACTTTTTCTTTATTCATATCATTAACTACAGCTGCACAACTGGTCATGTTTAATGGTGCGCCAACAGCAACACTTAAGGCTTCATTAGATGTACTCATGTATGCAGGTAATTGAATGGTTCTGGAGCCTGTAGTGAAATGTTTCACTTGTTGAAAAGAAACAGCCAAAGTGAGCCCACTGAGAGGGGTAAAACACGGTGTGGCAACATATCAGTTCTACAAATACAATAAGAGCGCTTCACTGACCGTCAAGATATTGTGATCTGTGTGAGCTCTAATGGTATGATACCAGATACTTATTCCCCGTTTTCAATTCAACAAATTAAATAAGAAGTATTTACAAACCGCACAGTCAAAATGTACATTAACTGTTAGTGCTACCCAATGGTATACATTATATAGTGTTCCACTTAAACACACAATGTTAGAGGCAAGAGAGGCAATGTAAGAGTAAAGCAAGAGCTACCACAGGGTTTCGGAAACAATGTAATGCCAAATGCTCCCAGACATCCCCTCTCTGAGATGAAATTCTAATAAAATTATTAGAAATGTCTTGGCTAATCCCTTTGGACCTCTTACTGCTTCTCCAAGGGTGTCTAGTTCCACTTACAAGGACATTCACATTAGAAAATACATGGAAGCATGTTAGAGTTCATATACACAAATTCCTATTGTCTGTATAGAAAGGATATCAATAAATGTAAGCTTTCAATTACCTATAGTTAAGAGGCTGTAGAGATTAAAGGATCATGTATTTGCAATTTAAATCACACTTGACTGCTTTATTTCAATCAGAAATAATGACATATGAAACAGTTTAACTATTTCTTTCCTATTTTTTCTGTACAGTAAGTTACATGAATTCAGCAAAAGGTAAAACTTGATAATCCAAACAGGGGAAAACAGAGAGACACTGTGTTGATGTAACAGTGAAGTAACAGGTGGATGTGAACGTGATAAAATGATTGTAATCATGACACAGAGAGGTAGGGGCGGCAGAGACGGTCGCTATGGATACATAGATGAAAGCAAAGCACTGATCAGTTGACTTACGGGCACAAGCTTCATGTACCACTTGGTTGGTGACTGCAGAAGCACAAAGAAAAGACGACAAAGAAACACCCGTTAGTGAGATTTGTTAGAAATGTGATTAGTAATCCAAGGAAAGACATGACAGCAGTGACATCAAAGTGTGTTATTGAGAGTACATCAAAGTGGCAATAGGTTAATATAGTGTTAAGTTTTATATGTGTATCTTCGGTTTTTACAGCTTATATGTCCCCAGAATAAGAGTTTATTTATGACTAGACCCAACACAGGAAACCTCTATATGAATAAAATCACACTATAACTGAATAGTAAACAATAAAATATTGAACATTTGAAAAGCCAGATAAAATAAAATGCACAAAATGCATCAAAACAGGAGAAGCAACGTACAAAAAATGGTGAGGCCTTTTGTTAATGTCTTTGCAACATTGATTTCCGGGCACTAATTGATTAAGTTGTTAGAAATCACTTATCAGCTGATATAAGCTTCAATTGTTGCATGTTTTTTCCCTGGAATGCGCCCATCAAATCGACACATACAGTATCTATTAAAGACAAATTCCCAGATTTTCATAAAGAGTTTAAAGTGTCCCTGAATAGCTTAGATTCATTTGTATAAGGGACCCTGTAATGTACCAACAAAATCATAAAATGTATCTTATTGTTATTAAAAGCAAACAGCGTGTGCTTGACACCCAAAGTAACTAAAAGAAACCAAGTAAAAATCCCTGTCAGCTATCCACTGACAATGTAAGCTGAGTTCAAAAGAGAAGAGGCTTTCCTGAGTTAAATGCTAATTCCCACACTACCTAGACGCATCAAAGAACCAAATGTGAGTGCCACTCAAAACAGCTGGCAAGTGCTCAACTTCAAAGGTGAGCAATGACCCGTGAGAAAGTACAGACGCTTTGTACCGAAAGCCCCAAAATGAATAAAAAAGAAAAGATCAGCCGTAGCTTTCTTGGATCTTCCTGATTTGATTAACTCTCTGGATGGGTCTGATGGCGTCAGACACGTGATGTAATCTAATAAACAAAATGTCAGTTAATTTGTTTGATCTATTCGCAGCTGAAAGGACTGCCTATGAATCTAATGCCCCATCATGAGTGTTACAGTCTTGTTGTGTTACAAGAAAGAGAATACAGATCTGCTAAAGGTTGGAAATCCTTTCTATGTTTCTATTTATAAAAATGCTCTTTAAATACAAATGGTTGACATACAGTATGAACACACACACTCTGACCATGTATATCCCTGTCAGTATAACATTTGGAAAGTGATAGTGAATACATGGAGGTATGTTTAGGGTTTTGATAAAGGGTGCTCTGATTACAAAATGGCTACTGATGCCTATAAATCACCTACTAAGGGGTCAACCTCAACTTTCATTAAAGGACTATTCTGAATACACTTGCTGCCCTATAGTAAAACAATAAGATGAAGGAGGAGATGAAAACTGTTTGTGAATAAGTGTTCACAAGACTGTGGGCCAAGCAGGGTCACACAGAGTTTACAATCTGTTATAACCAATCAAACCCCTGGGGAACGGTAAGGCCCTCATCCATCGCCTTACAGAAGAGCACACACACACACACACACACACACACACACACACACACACACACACACACACACACACACACACACACACACACACACACACACACACACACACACACACACACACACACACACACACACACACACACACACACACACACACACACACACACACACACACACACACACACACACACACACACACACACACACACACACACACACACACACACACACACACACACACACACACACACACACACACACACACACACACACACACACACCACACACACACACACACACACACACACACACACACACACACACACACACACACACACACACACACACACACACACACACACACACACACACACACACACACACACACACACACACAGTGATCAAGGGCAGGGCGACATTGAAATGTAAAAATATGTTATGGTTAACTAACATATATTGATCTGGTTCATGACTTCCAGAGGTCACTGAAACTTGCAAAAAATATTGCATAATTCAAAAATCACAAAAAGGTCACATTTCTTTCTGAAAAACTGCTATTGGTGCATAATAAATGATAGAGGGGAGAATAATCACCAGAATGAAAGCATGAAGGATGAATGTGACATCATCTTCTAACGCACTGACCCACGCACACACACACTGATGCTAGAGTCAGTTATATAACACATTTGTACTGCGGGCAGGTCCCTGACCATGGGTGACCTTGCACTAAATGACTGCTGGATGAGACCACAGAACACTGATCTGCTGATGTGACTGAAGCTTGTTCAGTGGTCAGGGTGGACAGACTCGTTATGATGTTGTTGCCTGGCAGTCTCTCTCATTTTATAAATACTAGCTTAATCTAAAGCTCAGACATACTGAGATTCTTCAATGTTAGCTGTGCTTTAAGGGCTTAGGATCTTTTCGAGGAACTGGTCTAGATCAGAGTCCTGCATCGGGTCGGGTACCCCGCAAAAAAAGTGATTCGCGGGTGGTATTTTTTCAAACGCTTTTTTCCGGGTTCGGTTCTGGGTAAAACAAAGATGATACGGGTCGGGTCGCGGGTATTGCATAATAAATATATTAAAATAATAATAATTTAGTTTAATGTTTAAAATCCTCAGACCTCTCCCCCGCGGGACCGCGCATAATCATAACCTCTGCAGCGCATCAATCTGCTGCTGAGCGCGTCACATTCGAAATGGCTGAGGTGGAGCTCTCTAGCGGAGAATACAGCATTTTCAATAACACTTCCTTAAGAGCGAAATCCAACGTCTGGGAGGCTTCTGGTGTCATCCTAGATGGAGAAAAGAACCAACATCCCACGCTTTTTGAGACAAATATGCAACTGCGTGTGTTAATAATTGCACGTTTTCACTGCTCATAGGCTATGCGGGTTCGGGTCGGGTTGCGGATCATGGTGCCGACGGGTCGGGTCGAGTTGCTGAACTAATTGGCAATATGTGCGGGTAGCGGGGCGGGTTCGGTATTGCACGTCGCGGGTGCGAAGCGGGAGCGGGTCTTGAAAATCAGACCCGTGCAGGACTCTGGTCTAGATATCAACGTGACACAGAGCACCCAGACGGATATCTGTCAGTCAAAGGGAGAATGTTGTGGTAAGTCCATTAAGTGGGGCTAAGGATTTCATTCAGCCTGTTTGGGAATTTCCATCAAACTGTTGAAAAGGTGTATGTTTATGTGTAGTTATTGAAGTGTTGGCAGAGAGAAAAGGAAGGAAAAACACTCACCCGAGGACTCCCAGCAGGCTCTGCGCTCTGCGTCTCACTCTTCCTCTGCTGCTGAGCCACAACGTCTTTCAGATACTCATTCACCTGATGAATAGAGGATGAACAAGATTACAATTAACTAAGCATCCGTGAGCAAATATGAGTAACAGACTATGACTACATCTTATAAGTTAAGTTGATATTGAAAGCTGTGAAACATTGAAATACGATACTGAATAAAAATGACACTGTGACCAAAACAGTGCTTTATTTTGTTATTATGACTTTTAAAGAATACAACACATTTATTAAACTGTGTTTTTGTGTAGTAACTACCATTTTTGGGAATTTTCGCAACAATAGAAATACAAATGAAATCTGAATAAAATCAAATTAAGTGAATATTAACTGAAATTACTGAAATCAAATTCGATCTCACAACCCTTTCCAGTTACTTATGCCTCTGGAATTCATATGGATCCAGTTCATGCAGAAATGCAGGACATTTGAAACACATAGGAAGTCTGACAGAGAGCTAAATGTCCGAGCAGTAGGACTCCGCGACCACACCTGTTAGCTATTGTGTGTGTATGTGTGTGTGTGTGTAAAGCTCAGAGTTGGCAGGAGCCCAGTGTTCCTCCTGGAAGAATGTAAACAGACTGGGCCCTATAGCACTGTACGAAGGCGAAAGTACCATCTGTACAGGCAGGCCATGTAGCCAAAGAACCTGATTCACACAGAGCAGGCTGGTTGAAAGGGTATTAGGCCAGGATCTAGGATATAGTATGAGCCCAATATGGATACAATGTTTGTGAATCTACAGTAACTTGTGCACAGCATGAACATCTTCTTCATGTTGATGTTATAGTACAACTCCAATGACCAGTATCTTCAAATCTGTGCTTGTAGTAACAGTAAATCTGTCATTTGAAGAGATATAGCATTACCCACCTTGTTGATCCAGGTGTTCACTGCGTCCTCTGTGTCGTAAGGTGTTTCCACCTCAGGGTCGCGGTACGAATACTGACAAATGCAGGCCATCACTTTTTCAACGCTCACCGTCTCCACAGTGTACGCCATCATCAGAGTGTCGATCATTGCCATGTGAGCGCTCTGGAAGAGAAAACAGTACGAAGAAAGGTTTAGAAGGTAAAACTAGCAGCTTTGAGATGGCTGGTAATCAGTGGCGGACTGGCCATCGGGACGAATCCTGATGGGCCGGTACCGAAGTGGGCCGTTCGGACGATGTGGGCCGGTCGGATAAGTCACTAGCAGCCCCCCCCCCGTTGACAATTTACTAGCGGTACCGAAGTGTGCCGGTCGGATAATTCAGTAGCAGCCCCCCCCCACCCCGTTGACAATTTACTAGTGGTACCGAAGTGGGCCGGTCGAGATGCCCGGGCTGATTTTTAGTCCCAGTCCGCCCCTGCTGGTAATAACAACAGATGCTTGACGTTGGTTAATTTCCTGTAGTAGACAGTTTACTTGAAGTATATTAGCTAATGCTCTCAGTCACCAGCTTCAAAGGTCAATCCCAACTGCAGTGGTCAACACCTTGTCAAAGTGTTAAACTATGTAAGATAACAGAAAAGAGAATGAAAACCAGCCCAGTTCATTTCTTGACACTGCATCCAAAGAGACGGATCACTTTGCTCTGAGAGGAATTGAATCTGAGACCATGACAGCTTTTTCAATTTCAGTGACGGATTGAGCTGTCTACATTGAGCCGTGACCACAAGACAATCTGATCCTAAGACCTTACTGTGGTTTTTCTCTGGAAGTTTTTCCTTGTACGATGTGAGGGTCTAAGGATAGAGGGTGTCGTTTTTCTCATACTGATTTTCTGAACAATCTGTGTTGTTGTATTTGCTGTAAAGTGTCTCTACTGTAGGCTATTTTTATTATATGTACAGCACTTTGGCTCAACCAAAAATTGTTTATAAATGTGCTATATAAATAAAACTTGATTTGATTTGGATTTCTAAAGATACAAGATTACACAAGTATAAAACTGAGCATTTAAGATGTTATTAGAGTATTGTCAAGGACATCAGAGTGTTATCAGTATAAAATCACAGCAAGTCACTAATAACAGGCAAAGACAAAGGCCCTTCTGGTCCATTGAGATGAAGAACGAGACACGAACAAAGGAAAAAGAAGCTTGACTGCAAATGTGTATCTGAGCAGGTTAAAATAGCTACTTAAAACCTTTTGTAAAGTTTGAAAATGTCCCATCTGTGAACGGGAGACCGAACTGCAGCAAGGCCTTTGTTAGCACAGTGGTTTATAGGATTGGAGCAGGACTCGAATCCTCCGCTGTACATCTAATAGCGTCATCAGTTGGACATTCCCTTATGGCCGTTGCCCTGGAAACAAAGGCCTTCGTCCCTGGTTACAAGACCCAGTTTGCTCACGGCGGCTGCTACCCTCTGAGCAGCCTGAATAAGACATCTCTTTGACAACTGAGTCCAATTAATAGAATTGGCATTCATACGAAGCTGCTTTACTCATCTTTATCACCGACTGCAGGGTTTTATTTTGAATCAACAAATATAAATCAATGTTGGGACAAATGAACGAGTTCACCATACAATGTCTCACCAGTATCTCACAGTGAATGTCAGATATGAATCGCTGCGTGTTGTGTGACTACTCCTCTTATTTGGCTCTGCTGGCAAAAGGAACTCTTTACAAATATTTAGTTTCAATCTGATAACTAGTGTGTGATACAAGAACAAGAACAAAGAAAGGTGCAGCTACCAGTTCTATGCTGCAATTTGCATATATGTTTACACTGTCTCTGTCAGCCACCTTTACGACTTTTATTTAAATGATGGATATGTGATTTTGTAATGAAACATATTCCCCAATTCTTATTTACACTACTTCCTTGTTTCTTGTCATAACTTTATTTCCTGTAATCATTATTAGTAAATCTTCATCATTATCATCAATCATCATGAAAATATGAAGCTAAACTATCGAAGGCATTTTTAGAGTCAGGTATGAAACAAGATAGACGTGTTTGCTGTAAGCTAAGAGTATCATTTAACATTTTTATTCAAACAGTTTATCTCCCAAGCATCACAGCAACTACATTTGTAATCATTGTGAGATACAGAGGAGATGTCAGTGTAATATCAAGGGACAAAATTGAACTGTGAACATTTTTTTTAAAATAAATATTTCATGAAACAATAAATATACAAATACACTTTGGCCCTAATACTATTAGGGCACTCAATCTCAGATATTGTTTGTGGGTCACTTTGTACATGTATTCAAGAATCATAGATTTATATATTGGTGATCAAGTGAGCCTAAACAAAAGACTTGTAATCAGAATTGAGAAGTATACATGCCAAAGCCAAGTTTATGTTTTCACAGTGCAGCGAACGGATTTAGGGAGGAGGCTGTGGTGTTAAATAAATCTGTTTTTAGTTTGGAAGTTTATTTTTGGAGAGTCATGCCTAATTAGCTCGTGCTAAGTAGCGATGTTACATCATGAAACAGATGCTATGTCATGAAAGACAACTTCAAAGATTATAATATATAAAGAGAATAGAAACATTATTTATCTAGGTTCAAACAGACCAATACAGAGCTAAAATAACTATTCAGAAAACAGTCTTATCAAGACTTATTGACACAAAAAAATCCAGCACCAGTCATTTTTTCACTTTTACGCTGCTATGGACATTTTTGCACTCTCAAAATGCACTATGTACATCGTCTTTTTTATATATATATATCCTGCTTACTTGAAGTGTTTTTTTTGTAATGATTGAGTTTTAATGTGTGTTTTTGTATAGCTCAGGACTGTGGAAAACAGTATTTCGATATTTCTGGGTGTACAAACATATTTTGAGATTGACAATAAAGTTGACTTTGACTTATGCCTGTTTATAAAAGGTGCCTATTCTTAGAATGACACTCCTGACATGTAATCGATCACTTTTATTTGCATTGTGATCGGTATTAAGAGTTAAATGAGGAACATTTAAAGTAAACTATAACATTGTTTTCATGTCACCATGGTCATATCTGTATAATCTGTGTATTTCAGATCTTGGCTCTCACCTCCCCTTTATCTCCCTCTAATTGTCTGTACTTCCTTGTGTAACCACCCACACTCTACTAAGGAATTAAAAACACCAAATATTTATACTTGTGCGGCAGGTTTTCCATGAGCTAACCCAGCCAATCATCCATAAGCAGCCCCTTTTAGCTCCACAATGATGAGGTGCACCTTATGTGTTCCTTTTCTGCACTCTTTGTAATTTGTGTAAATAAAGTAAGATATTATTTTTCCTCGAAGCTAAAGCATTATAACGATGTTAGCTGTCAAGTGAGCAGCCAGCTATATGCACATTTTTGGCGGTAAAATTATCTTGCTGTTGACATTTCATAGCTTTACCCTATCTCTTGTCTGGCAACCCAGTGGCAAACCAATCCCATGTAATAATACGCTGCCAAGATGTTTCCTATTGGCCACCATTTATCCTGTCTAAACATTGTGAAACATTATCCCAGAAAGGAACAACAAATGCACACACACTTCCTGGTATCAGTTTGTAGCGCAGTTACAATTCTGAGCTACAGGCAAGACCAATTTGCAAAAAGCCAAGAGATTGTCATCATTCCTCAAAGGCCTCTTTTGCCTCCTGCTTCCTTCCTTCTGCTGAGCAATAGGAGGAATTGATTTGGTGCTGCTCTAGTCTGATGAGATGACAGCAAGCGGAACTAATCTTGTTTAGTAGACCTAAAGACCAATTGTCTCTAATCATATTGAATGACTCCAGGGCATTGTGTAGGAGGAGGAGGAGGATGGTGTAGGAACACAGGCTCGTTCCACGGCCATATTGTTTGGCACTGAGATCGTGCAACTTTATTATGTGACAAAGCTGCTTCCTTCAGCATTTAAAAGTTAGATATGTTAGCAAGAAGCAGTAGTTTGATTCAATTCTACAAACTCATGCAATCGTCTCATTGTATTTGAATAAGAGTCACTGTAATGTAATACTAATACAATTCAAGTTAAAGGATCATCTGACTGTAAACGTCAGATAAAAGCCAACATTTAAAAAATGCCCTGGTGAGTGCAGATAGCAGTTGTGGTTAAATGAAGAAAAGGAGAAGAAGAGAGGAAGGAAGAATGGGACGGAGAAAGGAGGTCGATTCACAGCCCAAAGACAGGCCTTTCTCGTACTGCAGAGAAAACGTGGATAAGCTGCTTACTAGCTGACCGGATGAAAGTGATCCCATGACGTCATGTTTGCTGACCTTTCCTTTTGCTGAGCATATATGCTTTCCTTTACACACACACACACACACACACACACACACACACACACACACACACACACACACACACACACACACACACACACACACACACACACACACACACACACACACACACACACACACACACACACACACACACACACACACACACACACACACACACACACACACACACACACACACACACACACACACACACACACACACACACACACACACACACACACACACACACACACACACACACACACACACACACACACACACACACACACACACACACACACACACACACACACACACACACACACACACACACACACACACACACACACACACACACACACACACACACACACACACACACACACACACACACACACACACACACACACACACACTGCTTCAGGGTATCTGTATGATCTGCAAGAGGGGAACATGTTGATAACTTGCTCCATTTGATTTTCTTGGTTCAAAAGAATGACGATGACTCACTGATTATAAGACTACTTCCCTAACCTTAAGTCTCTGCTCCCCCTAGGATACTGCCTTTACCATATGCTCAGTACGAAAACTAAACTGATAACTTATTTGAATCACAATTCGATGAATGAATTGCATACAGCCATGGAGCACTCAGCATAGGGCTGCTCAATTCATCTTATTTTAATCGCAATTACGAAAACAACGTAATCGGAATAAAACGATTATTTTTTTATTGTTATACTTAAAGTTCAGGGTAATCAACTGTTAAAAACATACTGTTAAAAAAAAAATCTCCAATAAATTGATGTTTTCAAAGTAAATGGATAATCGTTTTTAATAATCGTGACAGCAATTATTGACCCAAATAATCGAGATTATGATTTTTGCCATAATCGAGCAGCCCTAACTCAGTAGCCACAAACAAGATGTTTTGCTCTCTCATCTAAGATGATTAAGTCCATAAATCTTGTTTTGATTTCTCACGAGGTAAGGGAAAGCTCCTTCACGGCCAATATCCTGGTTTTATTGTGCCGCTTCATGGCTGCCTCTCTGATATTTCTACCCGGGGAGATAAGCAAACACTGTTGATCTTTAATACGGCTTCTCTGTGCAAGAGGCGAGATGAAAATCCGCCGTGTAAGAGCCTGATTTAACATTGCACAAAATAAATGCCAAAACAGACCGCAGCAACCCACAAAAGAAAGTGTGTGTTGTATTTCACCTCATCGTTGTGTGTCTGATAATCCAACATCTCCATTGTCAGAGCTTTGAACTGCTTGTTGAGACAGGAACCAGGTAGTGGAGGAAGCACAATTCTTCACTGTACCACACCTATTTCCTAAAGGATCTCTGAAAATACTTTTGCTTCGACCATCCGCTGCATTAAGGGGTTCCAACGGATCGTGGCTTACGATCAGTCTGTGCCTGCTTTTATTGGAGTGCAAGACTTTCATATTATTTATGATAAACCCCAAAGTTTTAAAGCAGTAAATGAGCATAAACGGAAAAACCGACATTCAGCATAAAGCTTAGGGGGTGATGTAATATTGAAATGCAGTCTGTTGTTTGTTTGCTGGGGCATATGTCTAAACATTGTTCATGTAACTTCAGGCACATGGACATCAGCTGGACATGGAAAAGCTTTCATCTGCACCTCTCTCTGCTCTCTTCTGAAGGTCACCAGAAGTACTGTCAAATTGAAGGGGAAAGCAGGAAGACTTATTGCTATAAATAAATGTTCTTTGCTTGGGGGAAAAGCATACAACACAGTTAAAGAGCTGATCCTTTCTAGTTTTTTCTGTTTGATACATGGCACGATAAAAAGAGAACATTCAGATAATCAGATAATCTTTTATTCCTTGCATTTGGAAGCACAGGTATTCACTACCCGTTGAGCTTTGCTGCCTGTCAAACAAATCCTTTACATTTCTAACTATATTAAAACCCTACAGGTGTTGTATTCCAACTGAATAGAATCAAACCATTTCATGAACTGAATCACGGTTGTTCAGACACATTTCATCACCAGTCACAAGGGTAGTGCTGCACTTCATCTAAATGGTTTGAATGACACAGAGCTGCCTTTGGAATTCAGACAAATTCTCACAGAATAAAAGATATATTTATAAAAGCGTGGTCATATAAAACCTCACTATTTCTGTCTGTTCTCTCTTTAGTCTTTCCTTTTTAACTCCTTTAACAGCTTGTCCAGTTTTGTGCAGACATAAAATGCTCTTGCACACAATTGCCCACTTTTCAATGCACACAATACCAACTGTGAGGTCTGGCATCACTTGTGGGAATTGAGCTTTAAAACAGAAGACCTTCCCCCTCCATATGCTCCAAACCCCAACCTAGCAATTATATGGAAACCTCAAAGCTAACCTTAGAACATCGTATCTGGGGATACGATCGCGGCTACCAGCCAGTGTTGACCCAGCCCCGAGATACGCCTGCACTGGAAGTCCTGTGTGAAAGGAACCTCTGTGTGGAAACTGTAACATGTGTGGATAGGTTAGGGATTTGATTGAAAAGAAAGGTATACTTATTTCACAAAAACATGGTGGTCATTGACCTTACGTTCAGAAAAATATCCATGTGATAATGCATATCCGATTTAAAGTGATCAAGAATTAGCTATATCGCTAAATCTACATTTTTGCTAAGAGCTATTAATCTTATCTGTCCAAAAAGCTTTCTTTGTTCTTTATATCTTTGTGATATGCACGTGGAGAGAAATATTACTTTTTTTTGTTTCGTTTTTATATGTTTTTGATACATTGCATATTGTTTAATTGACGTTATTGTTTGTGAATATATATTTCTCACAGAAACTCCAATAGTTTAACAAAATAGTAACCCTCGTTTAATTGAACCTCATGAAAAGGTTTACCTGTGTAAAGCTCTGTAAAGGGCTACATTTGAAGCAGCATACATTAATAACGGATTAAGTGCTATTATAGTCTCACCAATCCAAATCCCACACATTTGTCATGTCGGTTAAAAGCAGAACCAGGTGAATATTTTAGGATTTGTAAAGCTAGAAAGATTTGTCAAACAAAATCCTCTGCTTTACATTCCAAAGAGAAAATGACACAGATGTTCTCTATAAGTATAATAAGCTTATGTTGACATTACACCAGGTCATAATACAAAGCATTTAAAACGTACATCGTTTCAGATGTATACATTTACCAGAGACCTTATTGAACAGATGAAAGAAGAATGGAATACAAATAATAATCTTGGTGAGGAAATCTTTGTGTGTTTATGTACATATGCCTCTTTCCAACACTGCACTGTAGGTCTTGTTTCATGCTTTTTTGAGTTACTGCAGGATTTGTTTACCTCAACATGCCATAAGAGGAAAAAGGAAATCTATGGCCAGGTTATTCCTTCAGGCTGAGACACCAGGCACTGGGCTGAGGTATTCCCTCATAGGGCGAGCTCTAAAGGGACCAAAGACACAGATCTATATATATCATGTCTTTGAATAATGCTCAGTCTACCCTTTCACCAGGAATCAATTTGCCTTAGGTAACCCGACCAGGAGCTGTTTCCTCTGCACACAAACCGCATATGAGCCCACAATCCATTTCATTATAACAGACACTTAATGCACTTTGAACACAATTCTGTTAACTAGACTGCATAAGCAAAGTATTACAGGTTCCGAGTGTATTTGCATGTATTCTATCAGCTGAACATAAGCATGTTTTCTTCTATGTGCTGTTCAAAAGCCTCTAGACAACTGGGCTCCTGTGCTCTGGGCTCCTGCCTCAACCCTTATAATGTGGACTCTGCATTACAGTTTCTCTTTGCAGATAAAATCCTATATTAAAATAAAACAAGATATATCATCCGACTAAATCTAGCCAGTACAGAGAAGATGCTTTAGGACATCACATTATGTGCTCGCTGCTGCCTACCCATCCATACTGTGCTGCCTGGGAGTTGCCGCTGGCATGGAGCAGAACATGCTGGCTGTGACTCCGCTGAAGATGAGGACAGGCAGCACTTGGACGGGCTTCCCTTCCACCCTGCTGCTCCAGCTCCTCTTTGTTCCTGAGATCAAGTGCAAAGAAGGAGAAGCAGGGCAGAGGAAGCTAGTTCAATGACGAGAAGTCTTTTTTGAATTGCTTGGCAGCATACTGTACTTCACTGTAAGTGTGCGTATCTTTGTGCAATGTCTTAGAAAATACCATCTGCCTGTTTGTAGGAACCCAGCCCTTCAGTATCCTCTTCCTCAGAGTGCGGCAGGGCTCTCTCATAGCTGCACATGTAGGCAGATTGCGCATATGACATACCCTGCCTACTGGAGTGTAACCATGGAAACGGAGCGCCTGCTCAAAAGGGGTTGTGATGGAGGAAGCAGAGGAAGAAGAAGAGGGAGACTAACAGGAGGAAGTGCAGTCACCTCTATTCACCCACGCAATACAGGACTTAATTATTCAGTCGGTCACACAAGAAAACTGAAGTGACAGACACTTTTTAGAATCAATTAGGAAATGTTCATGTACTGATCTTTATATATTTATATGTAGTGATTATTACATTTGAACGTATACAGGACATTATGATTGACGAATCAAAACACTGATGATTTACTGTGGCACAATGCATTACATTATTCAAACAAAGATATATAACTTGAAAATAACACACATTGTTAGTGTGATAAATGCAAAATATTGAGAGCGCAGTTTCTCTTTTTGTTATAGAGAGTTTTTTCTTTAGTTCTATAAAACATTTCCTTTTTAAATTTGGCTTAAGACTGTATTTCTTATCAAATATTTTATGCATTTGGGTCTATGTACTCCTATGCTTTGAGATAAATGTTGTTCTACATTTTCGTTGTACGTTAATGGTTGCTTGTTTTAAGCCGTACTAATAAGAAAATTGCTTTTAATTGTTATCTATTACACTATGGAGACAACTGATAAAGATACTATTGGCACAACGCCCTTATAACACCTTCAGCATAATGAATAGCAAGTTTTTTTGACATTGATGATGTTCTTATTGGGAGCTGCTGTAGTGTTTGTGTACACATGTCCTGATTTGTTGCGCATCTAATGTTACGGTCCTGTGTTGTAATATGTCAACAACAATTAACCAGGTCCCATCTTCTTTGCCACGGTCATTTTCACTTGGCTGAATTAAGTAAATGTGTTGCTGTTTAAATAACTTTCATGTGACATCTGGTGCTTTACATTTACCACAAGTAGAGAAAGCAAACATGGGAGTAGCTTCCACATCACAATGGTGTGTAATTAATTTACCATAAGGTTTATAATACATCTAAAACAACGCAGATTGGTTTCACTCTAGAGCAGCATGGTTTTAATAAGATCTACAGAAATAATCAGATAATAAATACATTATGCATTTGCCATTAATGTGGATTTAGAAGCATTGTCTGACTATAAAGCTGTCTGTTTTATTGCTTTTCTGACAGACATTGACAGCCCCGATATAGCCAATAAGCAACTCAGAAAACTATTAGGTGTAATGGCTCTCAGTCGATCCAACATACGCGTGATTTATACACTACATTAAAAACTCTTGGCAACAAAATGACCTATTTACTACAGCTTTATTAAATATTAAAGCTGTGACATTCCAGGTTCGGCAGCTAGGATGAACATCGATTCTCACCGCAACGAGGTCACGGAAGTAAAGAGAACATACCGTTACATCACCATCATGTTCCTGTGGTTAAAGGAAAGCCAGGAAACGGTTCAGCAGTCAGATTCAAATCGTGGCACGCTGCTGCATGTCATCAGGTTTCTGAGTAGATTATGATATAAATAAAAGCCATTACGTTATTGGTATTTGTTGTAGGAACTATTTATTTGTAATTAGTAACTTTTCATTTGAGATACATTTTACAATTCTATTTTAGATGATGATAGCACATGATATTGGTGCAGTGGCCCGCCTCTGCAAAACAACACTGTGAAATCCTGCTCTGATTTAGCAAAAGCTTTCTCTCTTGTGCCTCGAGTGCAATGGTAATTCAAACACAGTAGAGGGGGGACAACAGAGCTTATTCATTCCTCATTATCACTGCTGAAGTGCCCTAGAGCAAGGCAATACACCATCAGTGCAGTGGGGCTGCTCTGTGTCCAGCAGTATGTGAATTTGGAGCAGAGCGTTTTTTGATGTAGAGTGTTCGTGCTCTAAATCAAGTACTAAATGTCAATTATTGTTTCTAAACATTTACCACCTTCCCTGCCTTGCTGCTGTGATGAAAGGTGCGACTCTGTGCCACTATACTCTGTGCATATAACTTCAATATTACCTTTTCTCCTGCACAGAAACAATTTGAAGGAAGAGAACATGGTTATTGTTCCCGTGGTGTTTTACTGAGTCTCCAACAGTTTTCACTCATCACAACGAACAAAGCTGTTCACATAGGACTGACCATTTAAAAAGAACACAATCAAGCACTAAGCAATTACAGCCTTTTGATGATGAATTTGAGTTATCATATTAAGTGCAGCTGTGCTTTGTGTGGGCTGTAATGTGAAATGCTAGAATACCATTTTCAGATCGTCAGCCCTCCTCCGCATCTCTCCCTCGTTCTGTTCTGTTGTTAGCAATACAGGTGGAGAGCATCAGAATATATGTAGGCGAGTGAGAGGGAGGGTAAGGCCATCATCTTCACATGGCAGAAGACAGAAGGATGAGTGGGCAGAATAGTGACAGAAAAGAAAGCGGGTATAGAACAGGACTTAAATGCAAAGTCAGTTTGGCAACCTCTTGAACATGCCAGTAAAGTGTTCAGTTATGACATGTGTCTGACATCAGCGGCATCTAACTCTGAGTGACCTACTAAGCCTCCACTGAAGTTGCTTAGTCAGACAAGTATTATACCTTATGCAAACTGCTGAGTTACAAAATAAATGCTCAGCTAAAAATACCATGAAGCAGCATTTAATGTCACGAAGCAGCATTTATTCATCGCCGCAGCACTAATTATCCAGAGAAGCTCACAGTCCGAGCTGCAGGTACTCGTTCAGTTTCAACCACACTCTAACTCTTCATGTCTCTTCTTGCAGATTTCCCCCAACCTCACAGATGTCAGCCAGGACAGGTTCTGGTCACCTTGGCAACCCTTAGTCAGTTTTTAAATAATAGATGATCCCCCACATGAGGTGCCTTATGTGCAGCAGGTAATCCACAGTTTCAAGTCTGTATTCTCTTCCTAATAAGCAAATGAATGGCGCTCATGTTTGTCGTATGCTACTAGTATATAACTTATTTTTGTTTTATAAAAAAATTAAATGGTATAAGGCTAGGAAACAATACAAAAAGACCAACAAGCTACATTCAAAGCTTGGGGGAGATGTGGGAATAAAGGAATGAAATGTGAGAAGAATGGGATATAAGAAGGAAGATTTGGGGGATTTTGTATACTGTAGGTTGAATGGCAGTATGGGTGGAAAAGGGAGACAAGCTAAAGGGGAGACAAATGGTGAATTATGTGAAGGCGGTGGATAAGGGGAAATATCAGAATATTAGGATCAATTAGAACGACACTAACAAATTCAAAATACAAAAATACTTGTTGTCTTCACTAAACAAAGTGCTTGAAATGTACACTCAAACTAAGCTTAAATAACTTTTGAATTAGCATAGAAAGGAAATTAAAAGCAGCAAGACTCTACACACAGACTGCAGGCAAACTGTGTGCTAATTGTTTCTCAATTGCAATTCACTGAAGCAATAAAGCCTCCTATTGAGAAATGGCCCCAAATAATGAGGATCCCTCACTCTCACTCAGTAGGATGAGCGATAGAGATGAGCTACAAAGACACTGAGATATGACAAATACACACAGGGCAGTGGGAGCCTTGGGGTCAGCTTGCTTCATTCCCCAGACAGGCTCAGAAAGTGAATAATAACTCCGCCAATCACCAATGCTTTGTTTGATACACTAGTTTTCTGGTTTCTTTCTTTCTTCTTTGAAATGCTCAAAAAACAGACCAATGTGATGTTTAAATGTACACTAAAGATATTTCCCCTATCTGCTGTCTGGCAAATACAAAATGAGAGGCACCCTCACCTCAGAAAGGACTGAAGTTGGATACATCATTATAAATGACGCTGGCTGAATCACTGGATTGATCACAGACAGTGAAACACAAACAACTACAGAGGATAGTTAACAAGGCACCCAACATCATAGGATAACTCCCCTCAGCTAAATCTCTACATACTCAGAACTGTAAAGTAGAGAATCTCCCACCCCTCACATCCTGCACCTCTCAGCTCCTACCCTCAGATGACTGTTGTAGGTCACCAAGATGTAACACTTTAAAAACAGCCTTTTTTCCCTACAGGGCTCTGAACTCCTTTCCCTTGCCTCCTCTTCATATGTATTTCCAGGAGGTTCCTCTGTTGGCAATACGCATTTATGCTGCATAGAATAACCAATTCCACTGGCATTGGTCATGTGTCTAATAAACAATTGATCTATTTAAGTATGCCTCATGAACTGAGGGAACAGAAAGTATGTATGTATGGTACAAGGCTGGTTTCAAATGATACTAAAGGGAATTTTTAAAAAGACAGATACGTTCCTAGCTGTGATGGTCACTGTGACATAACACTCCATGCTCACAAAGCAGGAACCTAGGGCTGAACGATTAATCGATTTTGTGGGATTTTGTTCTTGTGTGTCAGTCATCCACACCAATCAGAAGTGCTGTGCTCCACATGTACCAGCCATTGTTAACAAATTAGAAGTGGCCCATGATAGAAGGTGATAGACAGATTGATCCAATCAAGTATTTTTGAAAGTGCCTGCCCTTTCCAAATGGCTTCCAATAGCCGCTTTCACACCGCAGGACTTGCGGTACTTTAGTGCCGGCACTAAAGTACCACGGCACTGAATCCGCCAGGGGGCTAGTGCCATAGCCGCATTCACACCGCAGGACTTTCCCTGAGGCAAGATTACGCTGACGTCACTTCGTCTTCTTCTTCTCTGGGTTTACTGGCAGGCCGCAAAACCACTTCACGGCGAGTACAACAAAAACGAGAGAAGAAGAACTACACGGGGGAGGGGGTATACACACCTAAGTGCAAGTTAGGTGTCAGTATTAAAAAAACAGTGGCAATATATATATATAATAACAATAGAAAATCGTTACCACTCTTATTATTGTGGTCTTTAATTTTTTTATAGTCCTGCCTGAGTTTCTTTATTTTTACCCGGCATCCGTGTGCACTGTGCACGATTCCCAGCTCAAGTAGCTTTTGCAAACATCGCTCAAAACATTTGGAGTTGGGAACTGCTTTCTGTAGAAGCTGCTGCATCCCGTCCTCAGAGTAAATTGCCAGAAGCGCCGACACTTCCTCATCATTCCACCGCTCCGGTGTTGTACGTGTAGTCATGCTTTAAAGTACAAACAACCTATTTGCTCAAGTTGGATGTGGTTTTGTAGCGAGGAAAAAAATGGCTGCCTAACAAAACAAATTCAGAGTCTAACGGGGCGTGGTTTGCAATTCGCCCAGCCAATAGAAATATAATAGAAATTGGCACTCTTTTATCACCAGGTTAGTACCACCTCTCTAGCAGGGACTAAAAATGGCCAAAAGAGTTCCAAAAGAGTTCCCGGCACTGAGTAGTCCCGGCGGTGTGAACGCGACATTATTGGTACTAACGGAACAAAAGAACCAAAGTACCAGGGAAAGTCCTGCGGTGTGAATGCGCCTAATGGAGCTTTCCTAGATGGTTTCTGAGTCAGGTTAGTAATGCTCCATCACATGTTTCTATTACAGGGTGAATCTTAAACTGAAACTTGGCTTTAAAGCAACCCAACGGAAGCTTCATGTAAGTTTAGTTCTTTCACTCGTAGCTCGGGCTGCAGGGGTGCTAGAGACGGGAGCATGTTGATGCGACCTTCCTAGCCGGAGATATGACCGCATTTTACAATAAACTTCCGTTGGGTCGCTTAAAAACAAATATCGCAAATCGAATCGCAATATTTGTCAGAAATATCACAATTCTATTTTTTCCCAAAATCGTGCAGCCCTAGAGTTTATTCGGGACATCTGCACCCTGAAATGAAAGAAAGGATTTACAAATCTCTCTTACCATTTGCAGAGGCCTCTTCCGAAGGTCCCTCTCGGTGACCAGTCTCTCCTGGTCGGTGACGTAGAGCCCCCGCTGAGCCAGCGCCTGGACGACAGCATCGTGGCCCAGCAGGGGGTGGTCAGCGTCACTGCTCAGGACGAGGCTGCCCGCCCTGCAGTAGAGGTCTGCAGACAACAGGAGGCTGGCCAGGGGGGGCTTCAGGTGCTCCTGCTCATACTGGTCGGTGTAGAAGGGGTCCTTTAAATCAGCTGGGATACTGTCTGTATAATGGAAGAGAGAAAGTGGGATGCTGGGTAAGACATTCCACGTTTCTTAGATGCTCGATTAGAAGAAAATACTGTGTTTATTTGCTCCCACAGTGGCATGTTTCTATATCATCAACAACATATGCCGCTGAGATGTGAACTGAGGATAAAGATTTTCAATTAATGTTCTTAATTGTGAAAAGCTAAACCACTTTGCCCATCACCCATTTCACAGAAGATATTTAAATTCTATCGCAAATCCATTGAATAGAAAAGTAAAACAATCTGGAAACTGTGACGTAAATAATGATGGCAGCTTTTTTTCTCCTTAGTCCACATTCACTACCATATTTGGCAAGAGCGCTTCATTTTTCAATTCAATGATGTTATTTTGACGTGGATGTGTGTGGATCGACCTGAGCGTTGCTATAGTAACTGCAAGAGTGGAACCCGATCGATTCATCTTAGTCTGCATCTTCCAGCTCCCTGGGAACACCCTCTCTCTTCCTGCCTCTCAACGGGAGAGCCTGTAAGTGTGTGTGTGTGTGTGTGTGTGTGTGTGTGTGTGTGCGCACATCACCTCAGGCAAGTCCACTGCAAGGGGATAGTCCAACAACAATACTAGTAATGCCTTTTGTATTGCTTTTGTCTCATTCCTTTCTTATCAGCGATTTCTGAGCTTGGAAGAATTCTCACAAACAAACCAACGAAAGCACTTCTACAAAAACAATTGGTTTGATATTGCTTCAGATTTGGCTTCTATGCAAAACATCCAAACACATCTGCACGCACTCCCCAAGGCCAAGCAGTCAGAGCTCATCACAGTGTCAGAGTTAGCAGGAGTATAGATAGACATTGTGATAAGCAGAGACAAATGTGGCATATGGTGAGAGCTTTACTCACTCTGACGCTGCTGCCCAACCTCCACCGTCAATGAATCACCTTCTTATGCTGACCATCATCAACAAGGTCATCTATAAATGGACTCTGTGTCATTACGGAACAGAGATCCATACCGCAGCAGCAGCTATCTGGGTTATATCCTTTTCCTGACTACCTTATTGTGTTATTGATTCAAAAAAAGAAAGGTCCCCACACGCACACAGGGAGGTCAGAGGTCAGGCTGAGCTACAGAGCAACATGCCTCGAGCTTGTGGGATGTTGAGGTCAGGCATATTGCTGAGGTGTTTTACATATTGCATTTGATTTTTCAACATAAAGGCTTTTCTTGTGCCTTCAAATCTTTTCTGGCCTAAGTTCATGTTGTAACTGGACAATACCTGACGTTTAAAGAAGACTTCACTGTGAGGAATGTGTGTGTGTGTGGCCCAGTTCACTGAGCTGAAAATCACATTACTCTAATTACTTTAATGAAATCACTACAAGAGCAGTGTTCCATCAATTGCACACAGCAAACTCAATACGCAATGGTTTAATGTATTGAAGAAGGGAATCTGTTAAGTACTTGTTTGGGGAACGTTGAAAGAATTACAGTTACTCATTTCGCTCCAACATATCACCCAGCATTCAAACAGGAAAGCCGTTGGTCACAGTGAATCTCCTCTGAGCTCTTAACATGAGCTGCATTGCACATGCAGTGGAATCAGTTTGAGCTTGATCGTATTTTCACACAGAAGATGATCTGCTGCATAGGCAACATCTCTTCCTGATGCCCTGCTGCATTGGTGTAATGAGGCAGATGCATGAGAAGTATTCAGAGCAGCGTAGGCAGGGATCTGGAGATGAGCCTGTTCTCTCTATTCCTTGCACTCTCCCTCCCTCCCTCCGTCCCTCTCTGGAGAGTTGTATTTTTGGAATCAAACCATTTCATTCAGTTCCGACAGAGGATACACGGAGGATCTGCAAGGAATCTCGTGTTCAGAGGGCTTTCACAATACAGAGCAAGGAATAATGTGCTCGGTGGCTACAGTAGCAGAATACCACCTGTCTGCACTGTTCAGACAAACAGATGTGTTTGTATTTATATGGCAAATCTGTTTCAGCCCATATGAAGATTAAGCTGGTGATTAATAACCACAATGATGGGGATCATAGGAAGTAGTTGAATAGAGGTGACAGAAATAGAGAAGAAGAATATGAAGACAGTGTGTTCTGTTTGCACTCATATTGTCAAAGCAAAATCTGATACCAACATATGAACAGGCACAGCATATTTCTAAGGTCAAACGTACACCCTGAATTGTGTGGGGTTTACATTTGGAGAAGTGCACACACTGAGCCGCTCGATCCACTCACAACCTCTCACAAAGCCTCAGGATTCATATTTAGACCAACATCCGTTCCACTTCAGCAAGAACTCGTTTTAGCCCAAGCTGCTGCTTCAAATAAGTCACCATCAGTCCTGGGAAATTCAGAATTTGAGCATTGTTTTGTCTTTCAGATGCTTCTGCATAATGTGTAATTAAGTTGTGTAACTGTGCATCTTTTTTGCTCCTAATACGAACAAAGCAAATGCATCAGTGGTAGGACAAACGTTTGAGTGACTTGAACATGTGATCAGGCAGGGGCCATGCAATACATCTTTAATCATGCCTATAGCTTTAGGGCTTTGCATGGTTAGGTACTTCTATGTTCCCTGATGGCATCCTATCAATCAGCCTTGGCTCTGGCACCAAGCACAACACAAATAAAATGTCAAGTGCAGTTGTGTATTTCACTTGACTTTTAAGAGACTTCCCGCGGACAAACAGCACACTTACTGGTATTTCAAAATGTGTTGTGCATGTTTAGCTGCTCAATATGATTAGCTGATGACAAACAACACCATTAGGCCCATTTCCACAGGCCATAAGACTGTTAAACATCTGCCCTTTTGAAAGAACATCCATAACATTCATCTGTTTGCAACTTGTATATAGACTATTCTTGCACTATTTATATTATATTCTATTTTATTGTATTTACTTGCACTATTGTATCTGTTTTATTGTGTTGCTGTTGGAGGAGCCTGTGACCTAAGATATCCATTGTCATAACTACACTGTAGCTCTGTACACATGACAATAACAACCTTGAATTGTTCTACTCTGAAGGCTGATGAACCTAATTCTGAAGTATGTCTGTTAAATCCCTGCTTGTATTGGTAACATGTGACTTGTGTGAGTGTGTGTTATGGGTGTTGGAATCATACCATTTTCACTGAAGCTCACAATGAAACAAGAGGGGTTGATGGATGTGGAAAGAGACGAGTTGCTGATACTGTTAACTCATGTTGTTGTAATTCCAATTGCTGGACAACAGAGGGTGATAAGAGATATAGGCTTTGTTAGGGCTGCTCAAGTAATCGTATTTTAATCGCAATTACGATTATGGCTTTCAACGATTACGAAAACAACGTAATCGAAATTAAAAGATTATTTTTTAAATTATTATTATTACTTTTTTTTTTTTTTTTTTTTTTAAATTGGTTTTTCAGTTGAATTATACTTAAAGTTCAGGGTAATCAACTGTTAAAAACATACTGTTCACATTTTTTTCCTCCAATAAATTGATGTTTTCAAAGTAAATGGATAATCATTTTTAATAATCGTGATATCAATTATTGACCCAAATAATCGAGATTATGATTTTTGCCATAATCGAGCAGCCTTAAACTTTGTTGCACAATACACCTTTGGAAATTATGAAAGAGCACATCAATCTGTGGTACTAGAGGGACATATTTGACATTCACTTCATGTGAAAGCACTCCATTTGCATTTTTATTATTTTGAGTTTAACATATTTTGAGCGGTTTCTCAGCATCAGCTTTGCAGTATAGTCTAACAAAAGTAAGATGTGGAGAAACAAAAGCTACTATCTCAGGTAAACAACCACAGCACTAAAACGCCCCTTTAAAATCAATTTTGAATCCTAGTATTTCAACAGTGAGGGGAGCCTCTGAGACCCCATGTAACAACGCTCCTCTCTAGCTATGTATTATCCATACTGACAATCAGATAATCAGACTGAATTGCCATTTTGTTTTCACCGCAATGTTGGCTGGCAATTCAAAAGGAATAGAGCCAGGCTATATGGATACACCTCTGCATTAATATTGATTATCTTATTATATTATCGTATCTTACAAGAGCAGGTTTTTTAAATGAGTAAAAAGAAACCCACTTCTGACTACCTTTACATTGCAAACCCTATTTGGACCTTTGATAAGATACTAAGGTAAATCTATAATATCGTGTAATATATCAGAATCAAGAAAGTGATATCAATGAGGCAAGATAAACATGAAATACGTCTATTACGAAAAAGCCTGAACCTTTCCATTTGCCCCAAATTACTGTTCACAATGTATGAAAGCAATCTCGTGATGTGATGCATCTTTCTAAATGTGGATGCTGTTCCCTGAAGGTGACATAATATGGGACACCTTCCAAGCTCCAAGTTCCACACTGAATATTCCCTTTTCATTAAGTAGGACAACATATTTATGATCACTAGTACAGGCAACTGGTTTTATCTCCTCTTGGGATACTATTTATTGTCTTTCCAATAGGCTATTCATTTAAGAGGGTCCGCAACACAACCCGATATTGTCCATGGACCAAACAGGTAAAATCCCTGTGATATTTCGACAGGCTGATAATAGAGAATACTGGTGTAGCCTTATCAATGATAAGTCTATTGTGAATAACTGTTGTCTATGTGTAGTCTGAGCAGGTAATGTTTTGTATAGTTTTTTATTGGCATATTTTACACGTACTGCGTTAGGTTCTGGCCTTTAGTAGGTAATTCAATTATTTATAAACATGCATTGAAAAACAAGCTACTCATACAGCATGCAGGTATTTGACTATACAGTTGTGCACCTACCTGTCCCGTACGCTTTGGCCACCAGCCATGTGAGGCTGCAACAGATTTTTCCCCGGGGGAAGTCATAGTGCTCAAAAGACTTTACTGCTGGGGCAACACAGGTCTTCTTAACATCCCTGGCGTCCTGCACTTCACCCATATTTCTCCCTGGACTGTATTGTTGAATCCTATGAGGCAACACAACGCGAAGGCATCCCACCACTGGAATTTCTTGAAAAAAACATTAACGGCAGTAAAATGATGACATACAGCGTCTTTCCTCCGAGTATTCACGGGTTCTTTAAGTGATACAATTTGACTTTTGCTGGGATTTGTTCTTCTTATTCAGTTTCGTTGACACAATGATCAGCTAGTCTTGTTTTTCATCCATACTGCTGTCTACCAGATGCAATGGGCTTCGTCGGACCAAGCAGCGAAGGTTTCCTTGGGTGTCAGAGGAAAAATAGCTCTTCAGCTAGAATGGAAACACAAATATTTCCATTCTTTGGGTTCTGTGAAAGCAGACGCCTTCTCCCTTTTATGTCCATGTATTTTTGTATGAATTGCCTATGTGTTTGGCATTCTCTCCTCTATTCTGTTCTTGGTGCCGTGGTGCGGTTTTCCTGCCGCACTGTGGCACTCCGAGCACAGCACCTTTGTTCCGCAATACGCATGCGCGGACGGTGCATTCACTGCTGTGGGGAATGTTAACACTTTGTTTTGTTGTGGTTTGTTGTTTTGGCCGTGTATTGTCATTTCCCATCATAGAAATAAATCCGTGTATTGTTGAGACTGCAATTATATACCAAATCACAGCCGGCTTATTAAAATATTTGAATTACAAGCCCTTACACCAGGATAGAGAGCACTCCTTTCCGTCTTTGGTCGAACTGTAAAGTTTTCAATGAGCATTTGAATGGAACATGAAAAAGGACACCATGCCTACAATTTGACCAATAAAACGAAAACAATTAATTTACATAATACCTTATTATTTTTAAATTGACAGAAAGACCTCCTTTCAAGTTATTGACTACTGCTCTATCATTTTTGCAGCAGTTTAATTACCTTGACAACCCGGTTTAATTACCCAGCCACTCCATGTTATACATACACTCATTATACATGGTAGAAGACCACGAATGTCAATAAAGGTTTACAGTAAGGTCAAATATGTTTACGATTGAATAAAAAAAACACCAACAAGGTCTGTTAACAACAGAAGGGAGAGTAAAAGGGCGATGTTCCACGAACCACATTTCCCAACATGCAAAGCAACACACGTCATTGGTCTGCGTCGTCAGCGATTGTTTTGAATCGCTGGAAAATAACGCGTTGGAAGAAGGTATGTGTAACTTAATGCTTTTATTGTATTAAACATTCAGCGTATACTTCCCGGCGTTTATGAGTCAGGTCGAAGTGTGGTTTGACAAATGATTTGACCAAATACATGAACATATGACTTCCTTCTGACTAGTTAAGAGTAGAAGCCAAGAGTTGCTGTTAAACTGGTGTTTGTGATAGCCTACTGTTATTTTGTTACTAAACGAACATGTGTACCTTTGGGAATATGACTTTTACTCGTTATGTATTTATGTTCGGTAGAAAACTTAACTCTGACCTTGAAACCCTTGACATTTATGTTTCTTGATGTTTTGCAGGTTAACAATCCGGAAAAATGTTCATGCCAAGAGCCCTAAAAGTAAAGAGACCTGCCCAGGTCTCAGGCCCAGTGTTGAATAAAAAAAGCAAGGTATCTCAGGAGGAGAGAAAAGATGAAGGAAGTTCAGCGACACCAGTTCAGAAGGAGGAAATCAGTGAAGGCACCAAAACACAGGATGAGACAATAAAAGCAAGTGGAGAATCAGCATGTTTGACAGAAAGCCAAGTGCTTAAGGATGAAGACCCATCCGCCTCAAGTGATGAAGAGGAAGAGGAAGAACCTGTCAAATCCTTTAAAAAGAGCCAGAGGTGGCCTGAGCCAGGAGAGCCAGTCTGTGTGATGTGTGGTCGCTATGGGGAGTACATTTGTGACAGTACCGACAATGATGTTTGCAGTCTTGAGTGCAAAGCCAAACATTTGTTCAAAATGGGGATGGGCACTGGTGCGGACGTGTTTAACCGTAAGGACACAATTGGAGATGAAAGGACTCAACCTCAACAGTCAGCGGTTGACACTGATGGAGTGGGTGGAAGTGAGGCAGTCTATGCCTACAAAGATGATCTGTTCATATCAGGCCTAACAGAGGAGCAGGTGCAGCGTATCAAACAGGAGCTGGGCATAGAAACCCAAGGTAGTGAAGTCAAGAGGCCCATCCTTGAGTTTGAACACTGTGGCTTCCCTGCCACGCTGAATGGCAACCTGAAAAAGGCCGGGTATGCGGCGCCCACGCCGGTCCAGATGCAGATGGTGCCGGTTGGACTCACCGGCAGGGATGTGATCGTCAGTGCTGACACAGGATCAGGGAAGACTGTAGCCTTCCTGCTGCCAGTGGTAGTGAGGGCACTGGAGGTACAGTAGTGCCTTTTTATACCAAGAGAAGGAGACTAATTCATCTATAGGAAACTTCTATAGGGATATGTTATCTAGAAGAGATAAACACATTTGGCAAACACCTCCAGCATCCTGCATGTCAGAAGTCAGCCTTATTTAACCTTACATGTCGGCAGATTTTACATTTTAAGTCACGGTGATAAAAACATATAAATTAAACCGCATCTCGGCCTCCACATAAACTTAGCCTTGTTTGAGTTATTGCATTAATACAATTTGGAAAAGCAAATACAGTTACATTCTAGCAGTAATCGTGTTAGCCTTGATAATCCATCAATCACTTAGGCATACTGATGTTAAAAGGAATGTAAACATTTACACATAATAAACATACGGTGATGCATATCTGTAAATATCTGAAACAGGTTAACTTACGTTTAGAAAAAATACAGAATTGTTTTATTCTTCTTCTTAAACTACAAAAGTTATTCTTCACAAAAGTTCAAAACAGTATTTACAATTATAATAAGTAGTGACCAGCATTAACAAAGATATTGTCCAGGTCAAGTAAATCTCTTTGTTTAGAAAAAATCTAAACGAACCTACTTTATTTTGGGAATTATCGTCAGTATTATTATACAGCAGATTGTTTGCATGGTTAGAAGGTAAACTCAACTGAAATGGTTAGATATTTCAGACTGATATTTTACCTATGAGCAGAAGTGTCCTTTAGCAAGATAACAATGAGGGAGCTGGCCATTAAGTCCAAAATAATTCATCTATTTTTAATGGGAACAACTACAAATTAATAGTACTATTAAACTATTCATGAAACGTCTCTCTCATATAACTTAATAACATGTATTGCTTCATGGCTAATGGCTGTTGGGCTTGCATATGTGTGTGTATGTTTATATAAGTATATATTGCTTAAGATAATGTACGTTTTTTTTGTTTAGAAGCCAACACAGAGTGCAGGCAGTCCTGTGGCTCTCATCCTGACCCCCACCAGGGAGCTGGCCATTCAGATAGAGAGGCAGGCCAAGGAGCTGGTGATAGGTGTCCCCAACATGAGGACCGCTCTGCTGGTGGGTGGCATGCCCCTCCCCCAGCAACTCCACCGCCTCAAAAGCAGCATCAAAGTACACTCTTTGTCTTTACAGTGACTTTCTTCTTCCTCAATCCAAACACTTTGTAGCTTTCCTACAGCATCATGTTCTTTTCCCTCATTCCCCTTTAGATTATCATAGCCACCCCAGGGCGACTCATCGAGATCCTGAAGCAGAAGGCAGTGCAGCTGGACATGGTGAAGGTAGTGGTGGTTGATGAGGTATGATAAACACAGAGCATTTCAGATTTCCTAGAGGTTTCATTCTTTAGTGAAAATGTTTTAGACAAAGGTAAATCCATCAAAGACAGTAAAGTTGCAGGTCTTTGAAATCCTCTGCATCCAAGTCTTTAAACTTAGTATCTCCCAGAAAACCAGTGTGTGTGTGTTGATACAGCAGCCCCGCCAATTTGTTTCTATGTGTCGGTACAAGAAAGGCTCTTGAGGCCTAGTACCAGGGCCGGTTCTAGCCAATTTGCTGCCCTAGGCGAGATTTCATATATAAAGAATAAATGAAAAGTCTCTATAAAAGGCAAATACACTACAAAAACAGAAACCTATTGACATAGGTAATAGATGTCAAAATGGCTTCAAATGTATTCATTATTGTATGAACATGTTTGAATTGGGGGGTGGACGTCACATTCTCTGGGGGGTCCGGGGGTATGCCCCCTGGGAAGTTTTTTTTTTTTTAACATTTTAAAGGTCCCATGTCATGCTTTTCTGGTTAGTACCCGTCCCCTTGTGTGTTATGAAGGTTTTTATGCATGTAAACGGTGTGCAGAGTCAAAACCCTCAAAGTACACCCTGTAGCGAGTAAAACTCTAAAACAGAAAATACCTCCCCAAAACGCCTCGTTGGAGATACATCACTGTCCATTTGATTCTTCTGGGTACGCATGATGTCAACCGTACCCGGAACGAAATGGACCAATCCGTGGAGCCGTTATGTTACGTCTGCGGAGCCGTTACGTTAAGCCCCCGCTGATTGGTCCAAATTGACCAATCCACGGACTTCCTCACACACACACTCAGTGCAAGCAGCTCTGCTGATTTCTCTTCCCTGGCTGCAGGCTGATAACAGACAGTTGGGATCGCGGCGAAATTCTCTCTGCAGACTCATTCTCACAGCGTTTATCAACCTTTTTCTTACTCAATATCAAGCCACACTTATTGTTTTTACTTCGGCTGTGACTTTGTGTGTGCTCAGGATGAGTTTGGCTGTGTTTCGCTGTGTATCGCTAAACAAGGAAACAACACCTCCACGGAGCTCAGCGCGATTCACAACGTCCCGACCAATCGGAGCACACTGTGCTCACAGGGAGGGTGGGGGCTGGAGCTATTGGAGCTACAACGAGCCGTTAAAGGCAGAGAGTGAAATTCAGTGAATACACGTAGTTTACAGAGATGCTGTATGAGAAACCAATGTGAGTTTGGAAAATTGCACAATATAAATCTATTCTAGTAGACCTCAACAATGGAATTATGATCAGTGGAAATGGCCATGACATGGGACCTTTAAAGTAAAATGCTTCAATCTGGTGCACTTTGAGCACACAATTACTAGAGACCTGATCTAGGGGGTACAACTCTAAACACCCATATGAAAAAGATCGGTTTACATTTTAATAATCAAAGAAGTATGTGAACATAACCAATAACCTACCATAGCCAATAACAAATAAATGTAGCTTATTTTATTTGTGTTAATTCATATCTTATTTTACCTAGTTAACATTTATTTATTTATTCATATTTTTGTATCTCTCCAACTTTAAATGATATTTTTGGTTTACTGTCCTATAGTATACATTGGAATGATTTCAAACCTGTTTTTATTTATCCTAATAATTATAAAGGAGTGCCTTGAAAATATGTGTTTACATAATTTGTGGTCAAAACGTTTGAGACCCACTGAGATAACTTAGACTAAAATTAACTTATCTAAACACTCCTTTACCTCACTGAGCCTCTCAGTCTGACAGGAGAGCTCTCTTCCACCCTGGTTGTAGAAACATCTACTTCTTATATCCGTTAGCGCAGCTAGCACCAGATTCTAATAACAACAGCGCCGGTACCGGTGCGCCCTCTCCCTCGCTCGCTCTCTCGCTCCCACGCTCGCTCTCTCGCTCCCACGCTCGCACTTTGGCTGTGAGCTGCGGGCGCCTGATAAGCCAACATCCCCCACTTTCATCACTTACAGCGCCCATCGTACAGGACAAATGAAAAGTGTAACCGGGGTGAAAAGGGTGTTACATTTACTTAATTATGAATGTTGTTACATCAAGGCCGAACATTTGGATGAGCGCCAACGGTCAAAAATGTTTTTTCCCTCCCAGAGCTACCAGCGCAGCCCCCCCAGATCTGGCGCCCTATGCAACCGCCTGTGCCAAAAATCGGCCCTGCCTAGTACATACAGTGGCAATGTCTCAACATTTAGCAAAAATACACCTTTATTGAACATACAGTAACACAAATACTACAAATCCACATAACAAACAATCAAAAATGAAAAAGTAGTAGTTTTTTTTTTGGTACCTGGCTGGCGCCCCCTAGCAGCGGCGCGCATTTTTCAGCAGCGGCGCGCATATTTCAGCAGCGGCGCTGCGCCGCCACTATTTGTATATATAGGGGAAACACTGGAGTTGGACGTTATGAGGATTTAATGATAGCTATCTTTGACTAAAGTCGCCTCATTTCCCAAAACATGCTAACAAATTGAGGATTTCCTTAATAATAGTTTTTAAAGTATTTCATTATATGCTGTTAATTGTACAGAAATCATACAATTGTGAAATGGAGAAAGTCCTGCAACCTTCTGTATTTGGGGTGTGTCCTTTAGGTTGACACTATGTTGAAGATGGGTTTCCAGCAGCAGGTGTTGGAGGTTTTGGAGCACGTCCCAGAAGAACACCAAACTCTGCTGGCCTCGGCCACCATCCCCACAGGGACGGAGGAGCTGGCTGCCCGATTGGTTCGCGACCCTGTCCGTATCGCTATTGGAGAGAAGAACCAGCCCTGTGCCAACGTGAGGCAGATCGTGCTTTGGTTAGAGGAACCCTCCAAGAAGAAGAAGCTGTTTGAGATTCTCAATGTAGGTTAAAGACTTGAGGTTTAGAGCTTTTAGAGTTACTTCAAAAGGTACACAGTGTTTTTCCTCAGGAAATCTTAAAATATGGAAAAATGTTGGGTGGAGTACCATTTGACTGCCAACATAGGCTGTCTATTATTAAAAAGGTCAGCAGTTTGCTTAGGTCTTGTGTAACACAAAGTCTTATTGTACTCTGGAGAGTGCTTTGAAAGGGACAAACACGGAAAGTGGATTATTACCAAAATGTATGTTTATAATGGCTATATCACTCAGTCTTTATACAAACTAGCCCCAGCTTGACACTTTAAAACGGTCTGTTTAAAGGTGATAATTCCTAAAGCTCCAAGACCAGTCTCCGCACTACACCATATTTAGACAGCCATTCTGCAGCCCTGCCCCTGTCTGGAGGAAATGTGTGGGCCTCGGGCTATGGCCCCAGTCCAGGAATCCCAGCAATGGCTTGCACCATTTACACAGGGCAGGACAGGAAGGGTCCGATTCAGCCGGTAAATACATTTTGTTAGAGCATTGTGTGAGTAACAGGAGCTACTTCTCTGAGTGGAGGGTGGTTGTAATAGGGATTTTTCTTTTTCTGATTATGACATCTGTTATTGAATGCAGCTCAGAGTATAAATCTGCCGTCTCTGAACAGGGGAAGGTGGTGTAGCAGGAGTACTGTAGAATCATAAGGTTATTACAAGGGAAATCGGATGGTACACTCAGGAAAACCAAGACTCTAGAGTCGACATGACATAGAAATCAGTCATAACCATCATTATCACTTTACCTAACCTGCTGCGTGAATCAGAAACACGTTATTTTTCAATGTGGAAAAGTTACGGTTATCTAGATTATTGGTAGGCATGTCAGCCAGTCCTGCAGTAAGTGTTTTGTTGGCTGGAGAGTCAAGGTCGCAATCTTCAAGAGGACTTAAACCTCTGAACCTGTCCAAAGGTTTGTTAAAAATAACATACATGCCCTACATTTTAAATGTCACATTCCTTGAAGCCTAATGAGCAAATCGTATATGTTAAAATATATATAGTGTATGTATATACAAATCCATATAAAAATGCAAAGAGCAAACAATTAATAATAAACTAACATCACCCCTTTGTTTTTCCTTGTGGGTTTGCAGGACAGTAAGCTGTACCAGCCTCCAGTGGTGGTGTTTGTAGACTGTAAACTGGGGGCTGATCTACTGTGCGAAGCGGTCGCCAAGGTGACAGGCCTCAATACTGTGGCAATCCACTCTGACAAGACCCAGTGGCAACGCAACCGCATCCTCAGGGTGAGACCAGCGGCAGCCAGAACATGCGCTGTCAAGAGGATAAATAACACTTCTCCTATGTTTGTTGTCCAAGAGTGTTGCTCTGGAATAACATTTAGCTTCAGGACCACATACACCTAGAGCTGAGACTTCAGACTCAACTGTTGTTTTATATAATATTGAATGCAGAAGGATGCTGTAACAAAATACAACTCCTAATAGAAATATATATTTTTTTTAATGGATTTAACATCTTTCCTCAGAAAGGAAAATTGGGATCTTGCCAATTTATAATATACATATCTATGGTTTTATTGTTTTTAAGATGGACAAACCAATAGATCCAGAGTTTAAAATTATATTTGTTGAAATCCTGAAGCATACATATTGTTTTTGCCGATATTTTTTCTTAACCATGGTTATCATTTACAGAGGTCCACAAAACTATGTTGAGTTTTAGTGAAATGTACGTCATACATTTTGAAATGCTGATCAGGCTTAACATATTGTAGCTTACAATTTAATATTTGATCTGTGTCATCCTCAGGGACTTCTGGAAGGAGACTTTGAAGTTGTGATCAGTACAGGTGTGCTAGGCAGAGGACTCGACCTTGCCAATGTCAAATTGGTGGTTAACTTTGACATGCCAAACACAATGGATGAGTATGTCCATCAGGTTAGTAATACTGGAGTAGAATTGTGGTTAGGTGTGAGTGGTCCAACTTTTTTACAGCATTTTAAAGTTAAAATTGAGCAACACAAGACATATCTTCATTTCTTACATCCAGGTGGGCAGGGCTGGCCGGCTGGGACACAGAGGGACAGCCATCACCTTTCTCAACAACACCCATAAACGGATGTTCCTGGAGGTGGTGAAGCGGGTCAAAGCCACAGGGTCCTCACTGCCTCCTCAGCTCCTTAATTCCCCCTACCTTCATGAGCAGCAGAAGAGGGAAAGAAAAAAGGTCAAGCAAGAGTCTGACAACACGCTGGTCACTAAGAACAACCTCATAGACATCATAAGGAAACACGACCGACGCAAGAAATAGTCTATTTTTGTAATGCCAGTGGTGATGTCTATTTATTTGGTAAATGTTTATTTTGTAAATAGTTTTTTGGTGAAAAAAAATTGTCAATGAATAAATGACTTTTGTAATTTATGTACTACAATGTATTCAAATAGTGGTATTATCTTCTTCAAAACACAGATTTAAAACAGGCTGATGTGCCTTTTTTGAATACTGAGGTACAGACTATGTGTATATTTATTTAAATTGTATTGTTTTATATAAGTTACTTTGACATTTCAAACACTGAGTAAAATATATTGTTGACAGGAAAAATATCAAATCTGGAGCCTTTTGAAACGTAGGCCTACTGCCCTTTCCCACCGCAGATATAGTTTGATATGTTTTAGTTTAAACCCTAGAGTACGTCACTTTGTTAACGGTAGAGTGCTAATTTTAGACAGGAAAACATGAGCAGCACACTTTTTTTCATTGGGAAACATACAGGCTTTCCGGCTTCACTTTGTGGCGCATCTACACAACATTATAACCTTGATTATGCTGCCACCCAGCGTCAGCCTCAGGTACCTACATGTTGTGACCACGACATGACGTAACGACTTGAGAGAATTCAGCCAATCAGCGGTCACTTCTGGAGGCGATTTGAAAATAAAGCGGGTGAACGCGGAAGAGATAAGTCGACAATAACAAGCCGATGGAGCTCAGTTGCTTGAACACAACTTGTTTTTTACCCTAATGGATTTATATTCGATTTTAACCAGCACACTCCGCAGTACTTGCGTCCGCCTTACATGTTTTTATGTCGTGTTTTGTTGTTACGTTAGGTAGCTAGAGCAACCGGTGTTAAATTGTCGTTAACGTTAGCTAAGCGGGGAGCTTAGCAGCCATGTCGTTGTTTAGTGTACAAGCGAGAAAGCATACAGCCTATTATGACCAACTTGTGGCACCACCTAGGACACCGGGCAGAGAGCGCCCGGCTCAGCGAAAATCGGCGGAGATAACGGAAGGCAAACTTGAAATAACATCCAGAAGCTCTGCGTGTGAAGACAGCAGGTCCTCGGATAAAAGCCGAAAAGGGAACAGGACTTATGTCGTTTCTTCTTTCTGCCCTCTCAAAAAGCAGCAGCGGACAGCAGACTCCCTATCGAGGCCGACTCACTCTGCAAAGGAGGTCAAGAAGGAAAACCGGGTCTGAAACAGCGGAGACAACGCTGTTAGAAAGCAGCCAGAGCACCACACCGGTACCGGATAAGAGACTGACACTGCAGCGCAGGACCCGGACTCCCTCCATGGGTAAAAGCACACATGTGCAGCGTGTGGTTAGCGGCGCTGGACTACAGACAACTCCAACAGTTCTCAGCGAGCCAAACGGTAGGGCAGCTGGTGTGTTCAGGTCTACGAGTTTAAGAGAAAGTACCTGTAAGAGCAAAGGGGCTGCTTCTGTGGAAACCATGGGGAGGAAGACGCTGTCCAAATATGTGTCTACAAGTAGGCAGCTAGAGGACCAAGCTCACACGTTTAAGACACCTACCAAAAAGACCCCGTTTGGAAAAATTGCTGCCAGGAGAGACGTGTTCGAGAAGCTGGCAAGGACAGACGCTCCTAAACCTGTGGCAGTCAAATCTGCAAGTCTAGAGAGGCCCAAATCCAGAATACAGCAAGCGGAGAATACAAAACCCGTGGCAGCTGCCCGGGTCATGAACGCGTCTTTAGGTGTGCACATGAGTACCGCCCTGCAGGTGAGAAAGACCTCCACCTCAGGCCAAAAGGGAGACGCGAGCCAAGCCAGGACCTCGACTACTCCTGCTCCACCTACCATGCACCTGTCCCGATCCAGCGAGGCTCAACAGACCCAGGATTCATTGAAGATGGAGAACAGTGCAGTGACTGTCGCGGTCCGTGTACGGCCTTTCAATGCCAGGTTTGTGACGCAGTATGTGTCTCTATTGGTGGCTAAGTTAAGGAGTAATGTTGTCAGCGTTTAGAGTCTGGGTCTCCAGAAGTCACTGCTGGGCTTTCTGAAGGTGTCATCTGGCTAATTTAACTAATCATGATAAACTTAAGTGTTAGCCAGCAGTGAAATCAAGTCTAGACAAGAAACGCAGTGAATTGTATTACCCTTTCAGAATCATAAAGGGGATTAACAAATGACACTAATCAAATCGCCCATTTATGACAAAAACGTTGGCATATGTTTTTTTTTTAATCATTTATTAATATAATTAATTAATAATCAGGAACATACTCTTTCTGACAGACAACATCTATTTCTGAAAGGACATTCATAAATATCTTTGCTCTGTTTTAGGGAAAAGGCAGAGAAGGCCTTGCAGGTCATCTACATGAACGGTCAGGAGACTGCTGTCCAGCATCCTGGCAACAAACAGAGATACAACTTCATGTACGACTTCTCCTTCTGCTCAGTGGATGAGTGTGACCCCACCTTCGCCAGCCAGCAGACCGTGTACAAGACGCTGGCTAAACCTCTGCTGCTGAGGGCCTTTGAAGGGTTCAACACCTGTCTGTTTGCTTACGGACAAACGGGCTCCGGGAAGTCGTACACGTGAGTATTTTTTGTCATTGTTTATAACAGTCAACCTTGCACCACTGAAACCTATTCCCTACGCTCTCTTCAATTTCGTTGCTCTTAATGTGTTTTTAAAGTTGTCAGTCAAATTGTCAATTTCATTTATTTGAAAACATTGTTGTGTAGGATGATGGGTTTTGGAGAGGAGGAAGGCGTAATCCCACGATTCTGCCAGGAGTTGTTTTCTAGATTGGCATCTATGGAAAACGAAGAGGTAAACTCTCTATTTGAATGACTGTATATTAAAAACATTGTATTAGTAAGAAAATGTCTTAAAAATACATTTTAAAACATTAATTTGTGTTCATGAGAAATATTTGTTCTAGTTTTTTTTTACACAACTGATTATCAGGTTTTTGGGGTTATCAGGTGAAATGCCATGTAGAGATGAGCCTTTTGGAAGTCTACAATGAGAAGATCCATGACCTGCTGGTGACAAGAGAACAAACAAACCAGAGAAGGATGCCCGTAAGTAGTTTGCAGCTATAGCCTGTTACTGTAAAATTACTGTTATTTATATCTGCTATTCTCTGTAAAGATAGCATGACACATCTGACAGTCACACATTTTAGACATCCACTCTTGCTCTTAATTCTTAATATGTACTGTTTAATTGGTTCATTGGTAAGACATGATAACACTGTTCATGTGTGTTTCCAGCTGAGGGTAAGGGAACATCCAGTCAATGGTCCCTACGTTGCAGACCTCTCTGCGTAAGAAACCTTTTAATTTATTTAGCTTCATTACTCTTCAAGGCTAAAAAGCATATTCTTGAATGGTCTGATGCGCAGGAGTGCTCACTTTGTTTTCTCTTTACAGGAACATTGTGAGCTCCTACAATGACGTTCAGGTAAGTTTAAAACGGCTGTCAAGATATTTCCTTCTTTTATATCATCAGCCTTCAGCGGATGCTCTTAAAAACAACTTTGAACAAGTAAGAAAGTCAGGGTTCAGTGTTAAGTACACTGAGAGGACAGAATGAAATACAGACCTAAACGTTTGACTGAATGTTAATTTTCTTGAAAGTTCATGCCCCTAATTTAGTGAAGTGCTGAGGATCAACAATGTATCCAAGGCCTAGCATAGAAAACAAATATGCTGAAGATGTAACACCATTTAGATTCAGTTGTAATTCACATATTTCCTCTTTGTAGGGTTGGCTCGCGCTGGGAAACAAGCAGAGAGCCACAGCAGCCACTGGAATGAATGACAAGAGCTCAAGGTCTCACTCTGTCCTCACCCTGGTCATGACCCAGACTCAGGTACGGCCTCTCAAGCTTACACATCGCACACAATGACTGTTGCCGATCAAATTCTTAAATATGTACATAATTCTGCAGTGACGCACTAATAAATTGTGGCGGTCATGTTTTTAATCTAAGTGTGACACTAAAAATAAGGTTTTGAATGTGGGTTCTTTGTACAGACTGAGTTTGTGGAGGGTGAGGAACATGACCACAGCATCACCAGCAGGATCAACCTGGTGGACCTTGCAGGCAGCGAGCGCTGTAACTCTGCAAAGACAAGTGGAGACCGACTCAGGGTACACACACACACACACACACACACACACGAGAATGTTATTATTGGTTCTTGCTCCTGGATTGTTAAGTTTTTCTCTATTTCATATCATTCTTTATAGGTGTTTTTTTTCAAGCTTTTGCCTCGATAATATAATCAAATACCATATGACTCTCAAAATATTTTGTTATTATTTGACCTATAAGCCCTTACCATTGGAAAACCTAAACAATAATTTAGGCTGAAAGAATCAAAAGAACAGTTCATCTCAAGTTGTATAGGTAATTGAGATTTTGAAAAATACAACATTTTAAGACTAAATGATTTTTTTATTTGATCCACAACCTCCCTTGCATGTTATACTTTTTGCATTTAGAAATAAAATGTTCTGTTATTGTGTTGTTGTAGGAGGGTGCTAGCATCAACAAGTCCCTGCTTACCCTTGGAAAGGTCATCTCTGCCCTATCAGAACAGTCAATGATGCAGAAAACTGTCTTCATACCGTACAGGGAGTCTGTCCTGACATGGTGAGGGATCAGATCACGATCTGACATTTATTTTCTCCTGGTGTCTTACTTCCTGTGATTACCCTTGTGTGTATTTAGTCTTGCTGTTCCTTGTCGGTTCATCGTCGTTCCTATGAATGTTCCTGTCTGTGATCCTACCTCGTGCTGCCCTGTTTGTACCTGTTTGGGTCCTGCATCCTTACCCCCCCTGTGACACTAGTGATGGCGAGATGAAGCTTCATGAAAGCTTTTTAAACAATAACCCTTAACATTGACCATGAAATAATTTGTTCATGTAATCAATTTGTATCAATATTTTATATCGTTTCCAGTTTAATTATTGTGATTGACAAACCTAAGGAGGCTGGTAAACATTGCAAAGAATAATAATATTATATGTAAACTTGACCATGTTATAGCCTCAATAATACAACAAAGTATACATTTATTAAGTAATTATTACATTTAGCTGATGCTTTTATAATTACAAAAAAGTTTCCAGTGATCTTCCGAATGAGTCGTCGACCTTCCAGCTGAGCCACAGCCCACTTGCTGATATGACTGAAAATACTGAACTACTTCATACTTAATATACTTTGAATGTCTTTGTCGATTCTCTGCATTTCTTTTCCTCCTGTAGGTAAGAAGACCGATCGACTGATCAAGTCCCGTTTTTCTCCTCCGCAGGCTGCTGAAAGAGAGCATTGGTGGTAACTCTAAGACGGCCATGATCGCCACAATCAGTCCAGCTGGCAGCAATGTGGAGGAAACCCTCAGCACACTGCGCTATGCCCAGCAGGCCCGCACCATCATCAATGTGGCAAAGGTCAATGAGGACACCAGTGCCAAGCTCATCAGAGGTCAGACACTCAACACATTCACATTCAATGATCTCCGTTTGACTCAATGTAGCCTTGGGATCTTTGTTTCATATCCACCCCTAATTCTCATTCTGCATTTTCCTCAAATAAAGGCTTGAATGCAACGCACAATATATGTTAAAGCATCCAAATGTTTTTTCTGCCTGTCATTTTGCTCCTTCTTTATCTTTTCTTTGTTTCTGTCATACTGTCTCTGTATGCGTGTTTCCCTATCTTTATATGTGAATATCTATTTTTCAATTTTGTCTTGCTCTTGATCTCCTTTGCTCTCATTCCCTCACACACACCCCTCTGTCTGCCCATCAATCCATCACCAGCTTATGCACTACCCCATTAAGGCCTGGGTCTAACCTTGCCTTCAGGCCATATTTATGCACTGTCAGCCTCACATGGCGGCTAACTGTCATGCAAGTATTATTTTTCATCAGATGATTGTCCTGCTGTTTGACGGTTTTAGCACTAAGGGGAGCTCTTGCTGTGCTTTTCTCTTACATCACCTGTCAGTGTGTGATACGCAAAGTTTATATGGCTCAAACATTACAAATCAGGTCAATGCTGCGCAGTATATTGTCTCAGTAACTGACTGTTTGGCTGTTCACTGAATAAATCTGAATATGTCTGTAACTTCTTTAAAAGTCACGTCTCAAAATGCCCTTTCAGGTCTTGTAACTCCCTCCATGCCATTTCAAACAAACTGGTAATTATTTATATGTCACCTATTATGCAAAATACATACATAAATATGTGTAAAGAGATTCTAAAAGTTTCAGGAAAAAAGATTCACTCACTGTCTGTCCTGATCCATTTATATAAAAACCTGTCTGAAAATGAGCTGCTCAAATTTTGGCCACTTTGTGATGTCATGTTTTGTTGGCTTGTGTAACCATTAGCCAATAACCAACCAAGGTAACACCCACCCACCGTATCACCTGAATCTCCTCCTATAGCACCATTGTGTTCTTTTTAACCAAATATCTCTCAGAGGGACGTGGGGAGTGGCTCCTTATTTTCATCTAAAGTAACAGACCCAGAATCAGCTCTTTTGAAACAGGGCTGAAACAGAGGGGTTTATGGGATACTGCAATGCATGATCTGTTTGGTATTTCGAGCCAAACACTTCAGAGACATGTTTTGTATATAACTGAGAACTATAATAAATTGATAAAAAATAGTTTAATAGGGGACCTTAACTGTATGTTTTCTCTAAACTGCCCTATATATTTTAGCTTTGCAAATAATTTTGGACACATTTCGTGTTTTCAGACTTGAAGGCGGAGGTGGAGAAGCTGCGAGCCGCCCAGGCGAGTTCCCTGGGGATCGAACCGGAGCGGGTCCGGCTGTTCCAGCAGGAGATCGTCGGCCTGAGAAGCCGACTCTGCCAGCAAGAGAGGGAAATGGTTGAGGCCAACCGGTCAGTAATACTGCATTCATTTGAGCTTTCTAGCTGTTTTGGCAAGCCATATTTACAATAACAATTCCCACTTTACTTATTGTATGGGCATATGTTCATTTGTTTTGCCTGTCATTTCTCTTGTTTCATATATTTTCATTGTTTTAATGTAATCTTCTTGCACTCACATGCTAGTTATTAAAACATGTAATAGTTTCTTAAAATAATAATGAAAACAAATAATTATTTTGCAGGCTTTATCCTTTTTATAGACTTTAGTCAGTGGGAAGGTTTATAGTTGATTAAGAAGGGAAAATATAAGTGGATCATGGCAGACTTGCATAAAAGGGGATTTAATGTTTTGTTATATTCTATCTTGTTTTCTGGCAGGGCATGGAGGGAGAAACTGGAGCAAGCTGAAATCCGCAAACGTGAAGAGACCAAAGAGTTGCAGGTAAAAGGACTTGATTCTCTTTTTACTACGCTGAACCTTAGAGGTGAAAGTTGCAAACCCTGAAACAAATGCCTCTTTATCCTCACCCTTATAACAATGTGAAAAAAATGCCCTCTTCATTTTCAGAAAGCAGGTGCGACATTCAAAGTGGACAATCGTCTTCCTAACCTCGTGAATCTGAACGAGGACCCTCAGTTGTCTGAGATGCTTCTCTACATGATCAAAGAGGGGCAAACCACCGTGGGCAAGCTCCAGACAAAGTCAGAACACGACATCCAGCTGAACGGAGCCCTCATCGCTGACCAACACTGGTAAAACCAAATCATTGGAAAAGCTAATGTTAGGAGTTATTGCATTTATATGTATCTTGAATAGTGGGCGTATGTTTTACCTACAGTGATTTTGACATTAACTTGATGATTCCAATCAATCTATTCTCTACTTCTTTAAGTCAAAGCAGGCATTCAACATGAAACATATATTTACATGTAATTTGTTTTTGTTTGTAGTATTATAACAAACCTTCAGGGCACTATCAGCATCACTCCAATGGAAAACGCAAAGACCTTTGTTAATGGAAACATCATGTCTGAAGCAACAGTCCTCCACCATGTAAGTATGTATATAAGCATTATAGGATGGAGCAACGTATAGGATTTGTGCTATGGCTTTCTTTTTTACTTAAGTAATGTTGTTTTAATGTAATGTTTATTTTATTATCTTTGCTTTTTAATGACTGTTTTTAAATGCCATTTTCTTAATGTCTTTCATTTTTGTAAAGCACTTGCCTTGTGTTGAAAGGTGCTATATAAACTTGCCTTAATTGATTATCCATTTTACTAATGAATTCAACACTTCTCATCACTGTCTATTTTTCCCAGGGTGACCGGGTGATTCTTGGTGGAGACCACTACTTCCGCTTCAACCATCCAGCGGAGGTGCAGTCTGGGAAGCGTGTGTCATGCTGGACAGGCGCAGGCGATGGCCAAAAAGACTTTGAATTTGCCAAAAATGAATTACTCGCAGCCCAAAGAGCTCAGTGAGTGCAAAAGACTAGATGAGAAAAATTGCAATATAACTAAACTTCCTGGTCAAGGCAACATCTATTTGGGAAGGCGAATACTCCTCCTAATCCCTCTTTGTGTGTCTCAGGCTTGAGGCAGAAATTGAAGAAGCCCATTTGAAGGCTAAAGAGGAAATGATGCAGGGGATCCAGATGGCCAAGGAGGTGGCCCAGAAAGAGCTATCTGAGCAGAGGGCGCTTTATGAGGGACGGATCCGAACTCTGGAAAGAGAGCTGGTACACAAGACTTCTTGTCAAAATAAAAATGACTCCAGAGAAGTGCCGGAATACTAGCCTGGTGCTTCTCTTTCATTTTTATAAGCATTTGAGGGAATCATGACTATTAAGTGATGTAGTTCTGACCAATGCACTTTTTTTCTTCTATTATTGACTTTCTACACATTTCTAGCTGTACTGCTATTGCATTGGAAATCAGTTTGCATATTTATGTCTTACTTGAAATACTTGTCTTTCCTTAAACATTATGTACTCTATTGCATTATTACAGAACCATGACATATATATTTTTTCATGTATAACTTGTATTTATATTCTAGTCAAGTCAACCTCTCAATGTATGCAAACATTACAAAATACATTTCATCCAGGACGAGGAGACAGAGCAGAAGCGTCAGCAGGAGTTGGCGCAGCAGAAGGTTGCCAGCCAGATGGCAAAGCTGAAAATGGCCAAGCAGGAGCTGGAGCAGGAGGTGGACACACAGAAAAAACGCGTCCGTCTGCACATGGAGGCTCAGGTCAGGATCCAGAACGAAATCTGTTACATTCCCTTCTCACTTTCATGAAGTTAAACATTTTGTGCTGGACACATCTTGTTCCTGTGAGGGGAAACTAATCTAAAAGGAATCCCACACACACACTTAAATATTTGACAATGGATGTATTTATTTCATTTAATGCACACTGATTAGCTAATCCTCTTTTTTCAATATTATTTAAAGGGGACCTATCATGCAGAATGCACTCTTGTACATATTTTATACATGAATATGTGTTCCCGGGAACTCACCAAGTGTCAGAAAACACAACCCTCTCTCTTTTCCTCCATACCCAAATCTCTAAAAAAAGGGGCTGTAACGGATCTGATACAGATTTGAATTATTTTCTACGTCACAAAAGGGGTGCTCCGCTTAGTGGTCAATTCTCCACCTATCTGGGGAATGAGAGGTTGGGCCACGGCCGGCCATTGCCGCTCGAAAGCGCTGGAGACGCTGTAGTACATATGCCAGGCCTGTAAGTGGCGCTTTAGTCTGCCACAAAAGCAGCGAAGAAGACTTCCCACGCATGGTTGCCATGGTTGCCCTTCTGTTTATTCTCCGCTGTGGCTCTTTTTCTCCCTCCCCGAGGCAAGCGTTTGCGCCTCCTGCTTTAAAACAAATGAATAATGACACCTTCATGCCGATCTATATCCCTCCGCTTCGCGTCGGGCTCCTGATCAGCCTGTTGGTGTTCTTTTCCCCATAATGACCATGTCGCTGCACATTATCCCTTACATATGATTATATAGAGTTATCCCGCTTATTACATGGCCACCTTCTCAACAAAGTAACGATATGACTCCCAATATGAATTGAAATGCTTTTATGGATTTAGAAAATTATTTTATTGATTTAAAAAATAGTTGAATGTATTGATTTAAATTGACATGCATCCGCTAAGAAAAATAGTCCGTTGTTACTGTTTGAACTAATGTAGCAACGGCAGAAACTGCTTCGCTAGCGTTTTTGAGGAGCTTTTTGATTACAGATTTGAAAAATGCAGGATCTGTTTGGTATTTTGAAAAAAAAACTATATTTATATAGGTATGGCCCTACAATATATTGTTCAAATATAGCATGATATGTCCCCTTTAAGTTAGTTTTCTGCATTTTCTTTTTTTTCATTTTAGTCAGTCTACTAGAAATACATATTATTCCAGTAACTGTAAATGACATCATCTCCTTCATTTGCCAATTCTCATGATTCCTGATGATCTAAAATGAGTTTGAAAAGCTTATGGAAACATGCTGACACTGGGTTTTATGTTTTACTGATGGGCCATTTGGGATGTTTCTCGAGCCGCAGCGGAGTTTGGCTTCATGCATAATGTCTTGGCCTGGTGTTTTTTTAATATTGTTTACATAACCATGATTCACTCCAGGCAATGGAGGAGCACTATGTGTGTCAGGCGAAGATTGTTGACGCCCTGGAGGCAGAGAAGAGAAAGATCGGCAAAGAGCTCGAGGAGATGCAGAAGAAAAGAGTGCTAAGGGAAAACCACACTCCACGGAACGGTGAGCTCTTGGGACACTCCTGAACGCATGTTGGAGCTTGGAACCAACATGAAAATGTACGCCCTATAAGTGGAGTTCCAGATGGGTGGGGCCGTTCTTAAAGCCAGAAACATTGGAGTAGACAGGGCTGGCCAAGACTCAATCTAAACACTGGACCTAACATCAGTTTAATAGAAGCAGTGAAGGTGGCAGAGAGCCCATGTAACATATCCAAGTTATTTATTCTGAATACTATGAATAATATGGTAGTTATTCAACAGTAACAATACACAATGTATAGAAACAATTAGGGCTGCTCGATTATGGCAAAAATCATAATCTCGATTATTTGTGTCAATAATTGTAATTGCGATTTATTAAATGCGATTATTCATTGACTTTGAAAACATCCATTTATTGGAGAAAAAAAATGTGAACAGTATGTTTTTAACAGTTGATTACCCTGAACTGTAAGTATAATTCAACTGAAAAACCCAAAAAAAAAAATTATAAAAAAAACAGTTATAATAATAAACAAATTATCGTTTTATTTCGATTACGTTGTTTTCGTAATCGTTGCAAGCCATAATCGTATTCACCATTTAAAATACGATTAATTGAGCAGCGCTAGAAACAATGTCAACTACTTGATCTCTCCGACATGTGCGAAGTGACTGACTAATGACTGCCTGTGAAAATACAAATGTAAGAGTAGTATTACTTGGTAACCTATCGAACTGTGTTGACATTGTTCTTATTGGATCCAGTGCTCCAAAATCAGGCTAAAACCATCCAAGCCAGAATCTCTTTGACTCAGGCTGTATTTGTGGTTGAGTTCATGTTTAATTTCTCTATTGCAGTTCCTCCTCAGTGGGATGCCATGAAGTTGTCCCTGATGATTGAGGAAGCCAATAAGATCAGTGCCAAACTAAAGAAAAACACAGTCTTTAGCAGGTATGAATACAACACATTGTGCCATGGTAAACATACGATATGATGCTACAACAACCAACAATCTATTAACCCATTTTAGATGTCACAGACAGATTTCTTCCTCTATAACACAATCAGAAAATGATTTGACTCTCCTCTGTTGCAGACACGAAAGCTCTGAAGACGAGAACGTGGAGCCGGGTGGTCTGCTACAGGTGCGAGTTCAAAACAAAAAGCTGGGGATCACCACCTTCTGGGGCCTGGACAAGTTCCAAAACAACATCGCTGCCATGAGGGAACTCGATCAGGTCTGCCTTAAATCAGTTCTGCCTTTCATGTCAGCACTTTGTGAGTTAGTGAAAGTAAGAAAAAAAGGTTTGAAGAATTGAAAACTGGACTGATTAAGAATTAGAGTAACAGCTGATTCCTGATGTGGAAACAGCCTGGTCTTTTGTCATGATGGTCTAAACAATCTTTGAATATACAAACTGTGGGCGCCACATATGTTCAGTTTGGTAAAAACTCACCTCACAGGAAGGCGCTGGGAACATGTTCCCGTGTGGTTTAACACTTTCCTCCAGCTCTTTTTAAGAGAGGCTCTACTGTCGTAAGGTGTGACTTTCGTAGCTTGGTCATGCTTTTTACTTGTAAAAAGTGTTGCCAAGTTTTCAGCCAATTTTCTTCAATCGTATCCAGTTACCTCATCTTTATATAGACTAAAAGGAAGCAGAGAATATATGGCTTGACTGTTGGTCTTTATAGAACATTGTTGGACCTTTTATTATGTACAGAATCAGAAAGATTAAGTATATGGTAAAATCCTTAACCTATACCATTATGCTGCGTTCACACCGGACACAATGCGATGTTTGGGGGCGGCGCGATTACATGTAAAGTCAATGCAGAGACGTGGACAGACACAAATTCGCTCCGAGGGCGAGCATGAAGCGGTGGACGCGGTGCGAATCACGCGATTGAGGCGATTGAACTGTGCCGCGTCAAACGCGAGAGTTCAATTTTTTTCAACTCGAGCGTCAAATTCACGTGGCGCGTTTTCGCGGAAGCCAATCAGCGGTGAGGATCTCAACCTGCCGTTACTGACGTTCAACCAGAAAACATCAGCCATTAGCAGTTAGCACACAGAGATCACAGCTCCTCATATCTGTTCAGAAACTGTACAAAAGTTAAACAAGTACAAACCACAGACTGTCTGTGTCATGGCGAATACAGTCGATGGTTTATTTATGTCTGTAGGCCGTTGTTATGAGTGTGGAGTGAGCATATACAACGTTAGCTTAGCCTGGTCGACCCAATCTCCATTCAGAAAACAAGCATTTTAAAAGGTTTTTCGCCTGCCGTCTTGTCTGCAGTCTTGTCAAGCATTAATTCATGGTTTTTACTAACCAGTATCAGTATGTTGTTACGTCGGCATCATTTAGAAACGTGTATTACAATTTAATCACGGTAAAATATGTTCATTTTGTTGTAGTTGTAGCTCCCGAGCCAGCGCGTCTTGTTTGAATGATGCGAGTAAACACAGCTGGCAGCCGCGGTGAAACTCGAGCGATTAGAGCGAAGTGAATATTCGCATCGCGTCCGGTGTGAACGCACAATTAGACTAGAGTGGCGAAGTCACGCCCATCTACTTCCGCCCCATGGGACCTTATTTCTGAAAAATTATGTATTGAAGTCAATGGAGAGAGAACTTATCTTTCGATCCCGTTTGAATTGTGCCATGAATTACACATATTATGTTTGTCAATCTTAAAAAAATAATTTCCATGTCAAAAAAGTCACAGCTTGTCTTAAAACTTGTAATGTTCTACAAAGGGAGTCGGAAACAAGCTTCAAGTTATGGAGGGTTTATTCACTCCTTTGTTCACACACGGACACAGGTTACATGAACAGGTTGTAGGTTTATCCTCACACTGAACACTACACCCCAACTCACACCCATATATAGTAGTGTCTACGTCACAACTTCCCCGCCCTCCCCCCTCTGCTCCCCCAACCACAGGCCTCGACCAGCATCACTGTGCAGCTCTGTGATTGGCAGAGAGACGGGGGATGCTTGAGTGACACACTCAGCACCCTATACAGGGTCGCTACTATGAACTATGACTATGAAAAATACGCAACTACAAATCCCAGAGTCGCGTACATTATCATTACACTTGTGTTACTCACCAAAACCTTGTAAAGCCGGTCCCGCATGCTGGCTCTTACGGAACCGACTAACTCTCCTTTTGTGTATATACAGTTCTCAACATGGCCAGACTTGTAGTGATTTTCACCTATTTTAATACTTTTCACTTCATTTTGAAAGAAAGAGGTGAAGTGTGCTAACGTGACGGCCATCTTTGTGTTGGTGATGCAAGACCAGAGTTGTAGTTCATTGAGCGCTTGACACAAAAAAATGTGTTGCGTCACAGTTTTACGACACATTTTTTTTTTTTGACTTGCAACATTATCTTTTTAAGAAGAATGTGTAATTCGTTGTACAATTCAAACGGGATCAAAAGATAATCTTTTTCTCTCCATTGACTTCAATACATGATTTTTCCAAAATAAGGTCCCATGGAGGTCCACCGGAAAGGGAGGGACTTGGCCACTCTAGAGCGATGCGATTAGAGCGAAGCGAATATTCGCATCGCGTCCGGTGTGAACGCAGCATTAAGGATCTGAAATTGCTATGTTAATGCCGCTACACACCAACCTGAGACCAAAGAACGCGTAACAAAGCCGCCCCGACTTTTACGTCCGCTACGTCGGCTACGCCGCCCGCCTACGCCGCCCGCCTACGAACACACCGCAAAGACTTCGACGAGTGGCAATAACTGTCCTTACCAGCAGTGTGTGTGTGTATTTGTCATTCAAAAAGAGGCAACAGCCAATCAGAGACTTTCTTTGGCCGATTCAACATGTTGAATCGGCCGCGGGAGGTGTGGAAATGTGCCGTAAAGTAACGACGGTGCAGGACACACCAACCTGAGTAGGGCGCCGCGAATGCCCGACTGCCTCTGACGGCCAAAATCTGGTAGGTGTGTCAGGGCCTTTAGACTCATGATAGAGCTGATAAACCAGTGTCAGTAAAGTTCTGGAACTTTCCTAGGAAGCTTATGCACACTTATTTAACCTGATCAGTAGCCTTATAAGGTGATTTATGATGGCTGTTGAGTGAAGCACATTGAACCAGCCAGCCTGTCTGTTCTTCATTCTGCATACTCGGAGTGTGACATCACCTCAAGTGTAATTGCCAATTTCCCAGGCATTTGACCTTATTTACAGTCCAGAATTGGTTGTTTAATGCCCGGCAGAGGGATGCTGCCTCACTTTGCACTGCTTTTCTCATTAAGTTGAGTAAATGAGACTTGGGCATGTCAGCAATAGTTTACTCTCCACAGGGGGATTCCACCTCTAAATATGACGATGTGTTTTACGACCCCGATGATGAGTGGGAGCAAGATATATCGGCCTCCTCTGCTTCCACCTCCTCCTTTTCACGGCGAAGGTAATTATCCAGCTCTTCCCCTCTCCCCCTATCCATCACACTTCCTTCTAGCACCTTGCCTGAACATTTACATTCCATTTTGGGGATTTAATTGGTATTCTTGTCCAATTACTTTAAATGTGTGAGTAGGCAAGTGCTGAAAACACCTGGGGAAAGTGCAGTCAGACAGTCGCCCTGCAAGTGTCCTCCTTACTGTTGTTTACGGCTCTACAGCTTGGATAGACAATACTCAGTGTGTAAGCCTTAAACCCACAGCCCTCAACTGAACTGCAACAGCCTCCTGCACTCTTGACGTGAACAATGTGCCAGGCAAATGGATGTAGTGTATATGGAAAGTCGAACAGTATGTGGATGGAGCACAGATTTTTTTTTTTTTAAGATTCTGGTTATTTTCACAAAGTCATCCTTGTTTCCACCAATGTAATTTACAACCTGGCACATCTTTTTGACATTCAACACATCTTTCTTTCTTTCATGAAATGTTGATGTGAAGTCGCTGCCCACAGAATATTTCCTTTTTATTTTTTCCCTCTGTTTATTCATTTTATTTCCATAAAGTACATGCCAGGTGGTTAAGGAATGGGCATTGAGAGTCCCTGTGTTTTTAACACTATTAATCAACGCAAACGCATAGTACATGCAGAAGCTTAATTTCCCCTTCAAATTGATGTTATTCTTGTCAAGGATGTTTATGGTGCTCCTGTTGGTGGCTGGACTACCAGCAGACCCAGCAAAATGACACATGGCACAGGCTGTGTGGTTCCTTCATCCATTCTCTCTAACTACGTTAAACCTGGTCTTAAACCTTATGGCCACGGTTTGACTTGTTTATGGACCTTCTAAGTTGTTCAGAATAATGAAAACTTTTCTATTTTCCTGCTGAACTAATTTAACCCCCACATGAGTTACACATCTTTGCAAAATAACACCGAGACAAATGTTTTGATGTGCCCCCTTTTTAAAAAAAAATCTTGATTCTGATTACCATAACCAGGTAATTTGGGTAAATTAAGTCAGTCTCCACTAATCTCATAAGAACACATGTAAACAATATGGCACTCAGATCCATTAAGGATAGCAACACAAATTAAAAACATTACAGACAGATAAGCCATAAGTTGCAATGTCAATAATGTTGTTTTTTCCCGCAATAGATGTTGTAAGAAACTGCCTTTTGAGAACATACCAAATTACACTGGTGCAGCTTCTGAATTAGCATATCGACATGCATAATTATGATAAATGTAAACATAAAGCATTAGCAGGGTACTGAGGGTTTTGCTTCTGGTTTGTTTGGCATCAGGAGCAGGAGCTTGTTGAAAAGCAGGAGAATTTCGGGTCGTCTCTACGAGATTCGAGTCCATCCGATTCAGAGCCTCCACAACAGCTCCTCACAGTCTGCTGGTAAGGCACTGAACAACATTTTTAAACATTTCAGCATTTTCGGTAGTAATTGGTACCTTCTTGAATCTAGTCCAGTTGAAAAATACGTGTTATATCTGCAAAAAATTCTATAAAATAAATGCAATGACTAACTGTTGTTATATGAACTATGTGTACGACACCTGATTGTTCCACAAATACATTTCTACTATGAGTGTTATAGGAATAAGATTTTTCGAGGTCATTCCTACACCTTCTCCACACTGTCTGTCCCAGGGTTGATTGGTGTTGCAAAACCGCCCTCCACCCATTCCAGTAGCACAGACACTGCCACGCCGCACATCTGCAAGGAGCTGATTGGCCAGTCAGTGGCCCGTCTGCGCAGTTGTAGTGCGACAGAAGAGAGCATGGCAGACAGGCTGGCCTCTGATCTGCACTTGATATATGAGGCAGTGCAAGCCATATCTGCCCTATACAACAGCCTGGATGATGACAGCCAGGAGAACGGTAAAGTAACGCCCTACATTCTATTGTTTATGAGTAATAAATAAAAATAACAGCAGCATTTCATTTGTAAGTGGTCAAAGGTGTTAGATAACCATAGGTAAGATAACACCTACATAAATCGTTTTGCATACAATCGTATGTAATTGTCTGGTATCCAACTCTGCTATGTATTCAGCTTCAATGAAATACCCTTTTTTATAAATTGTTCAGTTTATTTGCAGACTATTTGAATGACCTAGGAACACCTTTCAATGTCTGCATTGCTGCATAGTTGAACTGTTAGAATGTCTTTTTTTCGCTGCAGTGTTTGTGTGTAACTTGGTGGCCCAGACTCACCTGGTGAAGGCCACAGCAGCCATAGAGGCTGCCGTGCTTGTTACCATGCTGTGGTTGGCCATCGTTAAACCCTCCTCCGGCCGGCTCTACACCATCTCTGAGGAACTCAAGAGCCAAGTCAAGAAGATGGGAGGGTTCTTCCAGCTGCTCATTCAGGTAAACGCAAACAAATTAAAGGCCATTCAGTGACCCTATAAACAGCCGTTTGTGGCACTTGCAGTCGACACATTTGTTGAAAAGAATAAAAAATCATACCTAAAAAAAAAAAAAAAAAGTTCTATTTGGTGTAGTTTTGACGGGGGAGTGGCCGATCAAAATGCAGCAATTAATTGACGTGTCTTAGCTCTGAGCAGTTTGAGCTGTCTATGGAAATGGCAAAGCAGAGGGAATTCTCAACCTTGAGCCCAAAACAGAACATGAATATATGTAAAATAAATCTAAATTCCTTACCAGCCTCAGCACCTAAACACACCATTTCCCTCTCCCCTGATTTTCACATTCTCTAGCATTTTAATTTATTTACTGACCCTTCAGACTATGTCGACCATGTTGCTTGCATTGATTTACTGTTAAATTAATTTTAATTCAACCCGTTGCTGTATTTTGTTTCTTGCTGATTTGATGTTGACTGGAAATGTTCTCCCCATCCAGGGTTGTGAATCTGAGATCACATCGATGGTGACGGAGGCGAAGAGGAAGAGCAGCCAGTGCCTGGACGCAGCGCTGCTCTCAGTCGGCCACCTGGCGGCAGTGACGGGCACGCCGCTGAATGTTACGGCGCGGGGGGCCGCGGCCACAGGCAAGGTAACTGCACCATCAATAGCACAGCAGCTACTATCGCTGTCAAAGCTCTGGGGTCCACTGTAATCAAGCCCTCACTCCACAATACTTGAGAATGGAATATTAGCTGTGTGGATCCCAGAGCTAGAGAGCTGAGGGTGAGGACTTATTGGACTGAATAAGGTACAGCATTTTTGATTAGATGATGGTTGAATGCAGTGGTATCTCATTATGTTATATAAACACATCGTGAGAAAATGCTTAAAATGGTCAGTCTTTTAATAATATAATATGTAACCATAGGGAGAATTATGGGTTTTTATTGTAGCTTTCACAGACTGACAAGGGCATGTTATCAAAATATATAATAATAAAGCTTTATTTATATAGTACTTTTCATACAGCACATGCAGCTCAAAGTGCTTTACAAAATTGCACACATCACAAGTTAAAAATAAACAAAAAATTCCCCTCAGATTAGATGTTAAGAACTTTACAGGAACATGCAGCAAAATAGAACATTTTAACAGGTTAAGAGGTAAAAGGTATGATAATAAAAATACAATAAAATAAATAAGGATTTCTCTCCGACAAATATGGTAATATGATTTATGTCATTATATGATTTCATCTTTTCAGAAATCGGGTGTTGTGTGTCTGCTGAGGGGGACTGATAAGGGCGTCCACTCTCTTTTAAAGGAGAGCTTCAATATCACCAGAGAAATGCTGAGAGACGCTCAGCTGGCCTACCCCAGGAACCCAGTAAGATATCAGAACACACAAGCTGTCATAGTTGTGTAATTGAATTTGTCTTGATCATTTAATTTAAGGTGTGGATACATATTCTAAATATAACGTGACACCATTGATAATCCATCTCTTCTTACAGGTCCTGCAGAGCCTGAAATCCAAGACGCTTGATTTAGCTTGTGCTCTGCAGAACTACATGAATTTCCATATCACGGTGAGTTTTACAAAGTCAACAGCAAAATCAAAATACATATAGGAGTTATGTTAACAAAGGCTTCTAATTGTTGCACCTCTTTTGTTAAAATGTTTAGGAAACTGTTTGAAAAATATCACTCGTCACCGACTTGAACTTCAATATCAGGATACATGTATTCATCATCCTTGCAAGAATGGAAGTAGTCATCACACAAAGAGGTTGCATGGGACAAATAGTTCCCCGAATAGTGTCCTTGACATGCTTATATACAAGAGAGGGTGTTACACAGTCACAAGATGCAGAATACCGGTTCAAAGCAGTATACAATGTTTGGTTCAGATTAGCTAAGACCTGCGTAAGCAATAAACATGACAGTCATATGTCTGTCTCCATAGAGGTTGAATCATCATGTTAATCACATAGCTATCATATGCCTAAAACAGTGTGTCCTGACGCTCTTCTAGGTAATCACACATCCAGTTACGTACACAGCTACGTAGGGCCTTTGTTATCATGTGCTACTCTGATATTAGAAGAGTACATTCAGTATTTTCCCAACAGAGACTAAATATTTTTGAAGTTTCTTAGGTGTCAATTGTGTTAGCCCTCTCAAATTGTCATCAGCTCCGCCTCAGAGCTTCCCTGCCACTCCCCCCTCTTTATTTCCTGGTGCCAAAACACAATTCTAAACCGTCATGAATTGCCAACTCAAATACAGAATACTGTGTTTTAATGGGGCCTTGATGTGGGGTTGAGAAGTGTATTTTATAGATAGTCAGACTTTAGGGAATTCTGACATGAAGTTGAAATGTAAGAGAAATAATTCTAAGACCTGTCAAAAGGAATGATACACTTTTATATTTTTTATATCTTTTTAATTCTACATACAAATTCTGAAACATAACGAATGAAAGAATTAGCTCAATGCAATTAGCCGTTTGATATCTGCAGCTTCATTAAAAAAAAAAACTTGAATTTGTGACGGTAACCTGGCTGTAAGACATGTTCAGCAAAGCTGCCCTGGATATTTGAAGGTTAAAACCATCTTCCATCCTGACAGTGTTAAATGTTACAGATTAATACCCACACACACACACACACACACACACACACACACATCAGCCCTGTTAAAGATGCCACTCAGCCTTTATTGCTCCTGTAAAGCTCAATGCTCTGTAGGCTTATCTCTCTGCAGTCGCCTCTTGACGGTCGTTCAGGTAATGAATGTGTTGAATGAAGTGGCATCAGTCACAGCTAACAGGCTTGTTTGCCGTTATCTTAGCCACACAAACTAGCAGTTTTTTTGTTAAACCAATCATTGACACATATATGCGCAGAGGCTTTTGCCACCCACAATGTTATTGTAGTCAAATAAACCTAAATTATAGCCTAAGGCAGCTACCTCAGTGTTTTTCGAGCATTGGATTTAACGGTACTGCACATTGTGGTTGTAAATGCGTCTGTATATTACCTTGTGGTTTGTATATCTTCAAAAATGCGATTATCAGTGGCAGTAGAAGTATATTTTTCAAGGATTTATGAATTATCATTATAGTCAGTATAAAAATAATGATCTGTATATATATTTTTTTAATTTTTATTATATAAATTAAGGCAAAAATGTAGGCATGCATTCTTTGAGCAAGGCACTTGACTCCCACACTGCACCCCCTGACGCTGTATATAGCTGCTCATTACTCCTAATACTAGGATGGGTTAAATGCATAATTTGTCTGTGTACATGTGGAGCGATTAAACGGGGATTCCATTCAAAACTTCCATTTTCACTTCTGTTCAAAAAGGTTGTATGCGGAACTGTATCCTGTTGTGAAAAAACAAAGAGACCCTCATGTTCTGATGTACTGTAGTAAACCAGCCATTTGGTTTGTCATTATATTAACTCATCAACATGGAAGCCCTCTTAGTCAGTGACCTTGTTTACAACTCTTGATTGCGTGTTTGTATCCATGTAAATCAATTTTACTGGGTAATATTAGGATAAGTAATTTGTTGAGTCGAGCTTTGGTTGTAAACAATTAAGTATGTTTGTGTTGGCTGTGTTTCATTTGGTAATGTTTATTTGTTCTGTCTTGTACTCATTATTTGGGTGTGTTCATGTTTTCAAACAGGAGAGGGAGAGCAGCCCAGGGGAGGAGGGGGAGGAGGGGGTGGAGGGGGAGGAGGAGGCCTCAGCTTCCCATTTGCAGAAACTGAGGTCTACAGCGGCCAAGCTGTTCCAGCTGAACCACGCCATCAGTCAGCTGCATTCCTGTCTGTCTACCGCCCTGCGAGGTAATCTTCTGACACACACAGCCTGGATGTTAACCTCAAAACTCTTCCGCAGTGTAACTTTCACCGTAGAGCCACAGTATACATCGGTTGGTCAAAAGCACTAGAAGAAACGGTGTGTAACGAGCCAGAGCCAATTGTTCCTGCTTCTTTCTAAAATAATACATTCATATTGATTATTTTCTAAATGCTCAGTTGCACAATAATACAACAAAAAGGTGATTTCAGGACTTAAGAACGGAACATATGCAAAAACAGACAGACATATGGTTTGTCAGTGCATCAGTTTGTTGATGAACGGTTGTTGTGACGGGTGTGGGTTATTTTGGTGTTATAGAACAGTTTAGCCAGGGTCTCAGCCAATCAGGCATATGATCAAAGTGTCTTGAAAATACAGTGTATTCATTTTGTCATCAGAATTGCTATTCCTGTGTTTCTTTAAAATAAACCATTGAATTAGAATCCCGTTTTGGATACATGTTTTTCAAAGTGGCTAGCATGAACATATTGAACAGATTATTGTTGTAAGAGCTGTGTCTGACTGTCATCCTCCTTCCAGGAAATCACAAAGACTCCAACCTCAGCAGCAGAGAGCTGATCTCCTCCTCTGCCAAAGCTGTGGATGAGCTGATCACTGGTCTGTCCAAGGGGCAAGCATCGAATCCATCCCTGCAGCTTCCCTTCCTCCAGAGTGTCATGGCGGCACGAGATGAGCTCCACTCTGCCCTGCAGTCCCTCTCCTCCTCCTGGGACCAGCAGGAGCCAGGAGAGAGCAGAAACTCTTCTGCTTCAGACAAGAGCACAGAAGATGAACCCTGTAAAAACACTCACTCTGCTGTTAGAAATCGAGTTGTGAATAAGATAGTTTACTCTCTCCCTCCAGGTGTGTCACCAAAAGACAGCCTACACTGGGTGTGATGGGCGGTTTTTTAATTTATATAACACTTTATGTTTTAAGTGTTGCTCACATCATGTAGGATTTACTGTAAAATGAAATGCTGATTGAGAGAAATCTTCTAATGGTGACACCAAATAAGCTTTAGGTATTTTTTTTTTTTAAGCTTTGCCACCACCAACCTGGCATCACAGGCAATGAACACTGCAGATAATTACTTATTGTTGATATAAAAGTAGCTCAAATAAGTTATATCCAAATACAAGCAACTTGATTTTCCAAATGTAGCAATATTGGCAATTTTTGGAAGGCTGTTTTTAAATGTAAAAGAAAAAAAGTGTAAGAAAAAAATACTTCCTACAATGCCTCAAACTACAGCAATACTACACGGCATAGAGTGCTTAGAAACGTCAGCAATAATGATATGGCCTAAAAAATGTATAGGTTCATTACCAATAATGTGTAGCGTTAAACAGTAATTCAGGATGGAGATACACGACTAGGAACAGTAATTGGCTATAAGGATAATTTTCACTTGTACTGTACTATTTTTAGCTTTTTACTGTTTTTTTTCTCAGAGGCCAATAGGTAAAAACATTTCATTTCGTTTTGTAATAATTCAGAGATGTAAGATGTCAAAATGCAACGGTGTTTTGTAAAATATTAGACACATTTCCCTTTATGATTTCTGTCTTGTTTGAAGGCTTATTTGTATAAAGAGATGCTCTTATGTGTTTTATAACAGGCACTGCCACTATTTGCACTCAGGAGAGACTTGTATATCTGGTGTTTCTTTTTAAAACATGAACTTTAACAAGAAGTCTTTTGTATCACATGTTTAAAATATAAAATGTTAATGCTTCTGCAATAAAATGGTTTGATTTGACAAGGACCCTGTAGCGTAGGTTTTTCCTTTGTTGAAGGATTAAACAGTTCTTTGTTGCAGTTGAATCTATGCTCCTTCTCCCCAACAGCACACAGGTGTCCCTTATTGTGTTCATTGCCTTCCTCCAGCTCCTGTCAGTGGGGTGGCTAAGCTAAAGGGCTAGCCACCTCCTTTGAATCAGGGACAGGATATGTTCTAAAGGTTTGTTTTTATTTTCCCTTTTTCCTGCTATTCATATTTCATATCACTTTATGGTAAAGGCTGGACTCCTGGTAAAAAAACTGCCCTTATAGCATAACAAGGAGATTTCTTCTAACATGAATTGGCACTGGATAGCCGGTCAGTCTACATTTTGAGTAGGAAATGGTAGATGTGTTTTACCAAATACACATTCCTTAATTTGGCTTCCTTGTATTGAGTAAAATACTGTGATGCTATGATATAACTATGATAATAATGGCTTACAGGTGTACACCTACTTATTGACTTCCATAACACGTTTTGTCTTTGGAGTTCACTCCGAAGATATCTGTTGTGGATGGACAGTGAAACATGAAAGTTAACAGCAATGTCCTATACATTTATACTTAAAGTCGTAGTGTAATGTTTCTGTTGCAATTGTTTTTGCTTTATTAATGGTGGGGTAGTGTCTGGTTGTCACTGTCCTATTTTGGCATCTTTTCAGGAACTCCCACTCCTACTTTAGGCTGCAATCACTAAGTTGATGAATGGATTGGCATTAAACTGTATTAAGTCATTGTCCAAGCCTTCAGTTGCACCAGACCTCCTGGGACCCATTAAAGGGCCCATGGAGGTCCTTGAACCATATATTTGGCAACCCTCTGCTAGCTGCAGCCAGGCTACACCCACTCCTCTGTAGCTCCCTCTGCATCCTCCTCTCAGCAGTCCGCTACCGCCAGGGCTCCCTACTTTAGTGACGGACTGGTAGTAGACGCATACTTTACTTCTAAAGGAACTAAACAAAGACCGTTAGTGGTTGAATGCTGCGTTCACAGACACGACGCAATTGAAATGAAAAGACACAAAAAAGTGTTTTCCTAAGACGACTAATTAAGGTAAATATCGATTCGTTTAGCTTGTTATGCTTTATCAATATGAGAAAACTTAGGACTTTCAAATTGCTTAACATTAATATGTACGTTTTTTCAGGATGCACTGGTTATTGTTCCAAAATATAGGCCTGCTGGTGAGTACTTATTGTTTGTATTTACCAAGGTTTTCACTCCAGGATAGTTTTTTCTAAAGACGATTTGTTAGTTTGTTGTGCATTGCCTCATTTTATTAGTAAAAAAACTCTAGTTAAATGTGATTTTATATCCTTAAAACCTTCAGCAATGAGCTGAGCATAATGTACATTATTTTTCAGGTTTGTTTCCACAGCTTCATATCAGGTGAGTTACTTTCTATTTCTCATTTTATTTGAACACCAATTCACATTTAATGAATAGGCTACAGTAAACTGAACTTTAATACAAAGTTAAATTGATGGCAAGGTTACAGTTGAGACCAGTGGGATAATGTGTGAACATTTGATTGATTATTATAATGTCATAATTAGCAGTCACATTTAAAATTGTCCCTGGCACAAGTAAACACCCTCACCCTTATAAGGTAAACCTGTTTAACAGCTGGCATAATCTGATCAGCCAATTATGCTGCAACAAGTCAGTGTAATGTAGACATGGTAAAGATGATCTGCTGAAGTTCAAACCAATCATCGGAAAATGATGGATGAAGAGGATTGAAGTGACTTTAAATCAAGGATCAGGAGAAGTCAATGAGAACAGGACTCTACTTTTACTTGATCTATTATATCAGTAAACACTTCCCTAATGAGTTGAAGGAATCAATCAATATTCAAGTCTCCTTCAACATGGCATGATAATTGTAAAGTAAATGAAGGTCCTATTTAGAGAAAGACGTTTACTTTTGTAGATTTTCTTGAAATTTGATAACAATGTGCACCTGATTTTGATTGAGATTTGATTCAAGCTTGTACATTTTTATCATTTCAAACTTAATGATCTGAACAGGATTAAAAGGTATTTGGAATATCAATGTATTTTTAACCAATGCTCTCTTGGGGCTCTTTCCACCAGTTATTCTAATCTTCCTTTTGCTTCTTTGAACAGCCTTTACACTGGAAACTAGAAATCTTATATTCGATGCATACTATGAGTATGTGCCTGATCGCCTGAAATGGAAAGATGCAAAGGAACTGTGTAACCAGCGCTCTGGGGCCTTAGCCACTGTCTCCAGCTCAGTAGAGATACAAGAGCTCACCAACTTTTTATCATCCTTGAACATCTCTCATCCTGTGTGGATTGCCAGGAAAGTCAAGACACATCCAACAAGTAGGATCAGTGTGCTATTCGTGCCACTTTATAATAACATATGAGCACCCTTTGTATGTTGAATAGTAATCTTATTGTTTTTCTTGTCTAATACTTCTTTCCGCCTACTCACTGGCTTAACAAAAGTGTCATTAAATATGAAATTGTACTGACCTTCTGCTATACAACTCCCTCAGCCACAGTGAATTACTGTTACCAAGTGTTTACAGTAGGAATAGGACCATGCACAAAGTGGAAATGTATGATTAGTTTCTATCCTTTCCGAGAGCTGTTGTTCGATTTTTCCTTCACTAATGCTTCTTTCTTCTCTCTGTGTTGGGTGAAACCGAAGGTTCCTCTGAGACCCTGATCCTGGAGTTCAGTGGGCGCTCGGACAGCAAGCATGCCCGTCTCCTGCACAAGTTCCCCTCCATGGACTTAGTGACTGTTTGCACCCGTCTTTGCTTTGATCCAAATAGCTTTGGAATTTCCACAATTTTTTCTTATTCCATCCCGTCATATATAAATGAGTTCCAGCTCCGCGCTAACCTGATCCAGGGCGAGCCTGTGAAGCTGGCTCTGCTGGTTCATGGCATTCATGGACCATACCAAGAAGCCTTCAAGCACGATGACTCCTGGCACTCGGTGTGCGTTTCTTGGAGCCAGATTGGTGGTAGCTGGGCTATATTCATTGATGGCCGGGCGGACTTTAGTGGAAATGACCTAAATTCTGACAAGATTGGCCCTGATGGACTTTTCATTCTGGGACAGGAGCAGGACACCTTTGGAGGTTCATTTAAGAAGGATGAGTCATTCTCAGGGAGCATTACAGAGCTGCACATATGGAATCGGGTGCTGAGCAGCAGCGAAATCGACACTATGGAAAAACAGTGTTCACCCATTTCCTCTGGGCTGGTGTTCAAGTGGAATGGAGCAGCCATGGAAATAGCGACCTCCCTTACCAAGCTGCGGAGAGACGTCCCATGTCAAATCCCAGGTACATTTGTTAAGATGAAGCATGAGTAGAGGAATAAGCTGAAGGGTTTCCAGAGTCTAAATCTTATTTAATCACCAAGAACAAAGACAGTTTACACGATAACGACAGAAGAGACTTAAATCTAGCTGATAGGTCCAATGGGCTAGTCGAGCATTACTTTCAAATGTTGTTTACAGTTTAGATATTTTGGCAATGGGGCTGGGCGAGGTTGCTATGCAGGAATAACAATCACATAGAGACCATTTGAAAGTCATTTTGAACTACCGTACACACTTTGCATTTACATGCCATGATCTGAGCAGGCCTGATGTGGTTAACACCACCCATCTGGCATTCAATGCAGGGTACAATAAATGCTCATAATTAATTTCAGATACAACTCAACACAAATCAGGTCTGTCTCTGTATCATCTCCCTCAACGCCGACCCTGCTCGCAACTCTCCTATGAGATGCACTCTAGATTTTGGTCATAAATACATGGAAAAACCAAACTGTTAAAAAAAAATATGGATCACTAAAGCTTTTGTCAACGAATGTAATTGGAACATGGAAACAGTTAGATTGGCGAATACTAACAGTGATGTACACAAAAGTAAGAGTAAGTAACAGAACCATTACATATTCCGCAATTGTTTTTAAAAATACAAAAAGACAGCATCTCCGGGTGTGATAACATACCACTGCCAAGACCAACCTTTTTCCCCCCAATTGTTTCCTTTGCCCTTGATTTATTCCAGATCTTTTTTTTCTCAAGCTTAAAAAATTCCCTTATGGATAAATACAACTCTCCAGTGTTTGTAGAGACAAGTTGATAATTTCTAAATATGCCAACTTGAAACTGTATTATGTAGGAAAATAATTTTAGGGCCAGGTATTGGCTTATATTAAATGACTTGGATTAGGATCAGGATATCCTTTGGCTAATACCTTTCAAATTTGTGGCTTGCTTTGGAAAACGTATACACGGTAAACAAACACACTCATGCGCACACACCAGTCTATGGCACACACACATACACACTGTTTTCCTTTTCAGCATTAAGCCGTTCTAAAAGGTTTAAACGATTGAAGGGAAAAGCAAATCTGTTTCTTGCTCTCCCCCTTCAATGAATAGGGAATGGTGACCAAGTTGTAATTGGCAAACGTTAGAGTTCATAATGGTTCTTGTAAATGTTTTGTGAATCACGTCACTCAGAATCCCACCCTTCAAAACAAACTTCTCCCGTTCTGACATCATGCTCCCCGATGAGCAATGAGAACGCAGAACCCTCGCTCCGCCTCCTTGAACTGAACATTTAGAAAGCATATTGCTTTAGCATTCCTATATTGACTCTTGGAACAACAAGTTATAACCACACCAATATTTTTAAAAACAAATACCAGCTTTTATCTAGGACAGACTTTACCACAAACGTGACCAAAATGTTTAAAAAACTTTAGTCAAGAGTGATAATAGCTTCAACCTCAGAATCAGATCAGATAAAGTACTGCAAAGTCAATAAACACAAATGTAGAATAGATATATATACAGTAATAACTAAGTACTTCACTATATCTAAAAAATGTAGTTGTTTTTGGCATGACCACAAGCTTTCCCTAATCAAATAATAGCAGATGCCTCAACCAGACCATTTGTTTGATGTTCTACAACCTAACTATGACTGGGTTGTTGTTGCACACTATCACTACAATACCCGTACGGACAGCAGGTCAGAAAACACATTGTGGATCATTTTAAAACGCACTGACAAATTATTTACTGTGTTGTCAATGGAAAACATTTCCACTGAGGGGGCATTAGTTTAACAATTATATGGACATTTAGTTTTTTTTTGTGGGGGGGGGGGGTTAAATGAAAGAACATGTGATGTTTATTACACATAATTATGATGTGAAGTAATTTTTTTTATAAATCTGCCTGGAACAACATTGATGAGCTTTGACTGAGTTATGAATAAATAAGTGTTGCATCATTCACACTACTGTGACTGACAATGTGTCCCTCTTTCATTCTCAGGAATTTTAACATAAAGAATAACCTTCACAATTTCCTTCACTAGGAAACTTTACAGTGACGGACATTTTGTTCTTGGATTCCCTCAAAGGCGGAAATGCTTTGCAGAATCAAACATTCAACGTTGAGTTGTTCCAAAGTATGGAGCTTGATGAGGATTGTGATGTCTTTAACCCTTCCAGTATGAGCTCGGGCCGAGCCAAGTGTAAAGCGCCCAACAATGCCGTCTGCCACCATAAGAAAGGTACCCATGTTAAAAATGTCAATGAATGTTTATGACTTTTTTTTCTTGATGTCATTTCCTGATTTGCTCCGCTATAGTTTAACCTAAAAGACAGAGAAAATAGAGCATTATTTTAAAGGTCACCCATTATGCAAAATCCACTTTTTCATGTATTTTATACATAAACATGTGTCCCCTGACTCCCCTCTGTGTAAAGAGACTCTGAAAGTTTCAGGAAAAAAGATTTGCTCACTTTCTGTCCTGATCCATTTATATAAAAACATGTCTGAAAATGAGCTGATCAGATTTTGGCCACTTTAAGATGGCATAACGATGTTTTGGTTTGTGTAACCATTAGCCAATAACCAACCAAGGTAACCCCCGCCCACCTTATCACCTGAATCTCCTCCTAGAGCACCATTGTGTTATTTTTAACCAAATATCTCTCAGAGGGACGTGGGGAGTGGCTCCTTATTTTTCATCTAAAGTAACAGACAGAGAATCAGCACTTTTGAAACAGGGCTGAAACAGAGGGGTTTATGGGATGCTACAATGCATGATATGTTTGGTGTTTCAGCCAAACACTTCAGAGACATGTTTTATCTGAGACCTATAATATATTGATGAAAAACAGTATAATAGGGGGCCTTTAACATTACCTTGCAATTAAATAGAATAGTCCTATAAAGTATAACTATAATTAAGAATTTTAAATGATTACTTTTAAATGTTTACATTTGTAAGCATAGCAAAGATCCTTGAATATTTGGAAATGTCTAAGGCTGTTTGTGCTTTGGCTCTAATAGATTGCATTTTTTTTCTTATATTCGTCTATGTTTCTGTCTGCAGAAGTGCTGGCTGTTATCAGTGTACCAAAGACCCAACTATTCAGTAGATTGAACAAAGATCTTCTCATCAAACCTGTGAGTTGGACCCTTTAACAGTTTGGGAAAGAAAATCATCACTTTAGTGGTATAGTAGAATCGATGCAGCTCAAGAACTCAAATACAGAGTACAGTTCTTCTTGCTGTGGTAAAGAGAGAAAAAGGATACCACAACTTTGCCGCCACACAATATCTTTCTATAATTAATAGTTCAATTTAGTCTGTGTAGTGGAGGAAATCATGGTAATATATATATATATATATATATATATATATATATATATATATTATATACATATATAAATATGTGTTTACACTTTTCTATCACTGGATGTTTTCAAGTACTAACTAATTGGGTAATAATCCTGGTGAAAACGGTGTGCTTAGGAAAGGTTAGCCTGATCAAGAGGTGTGTCTATAGGGAATTAGTATTTTGGCCGTACTTAAACTTAGTTTTAGCATTTGTATTAATCCACCTTTTCCTCAGGTGAGTGGTAACAGCTCCTGGGACAGAGACCTGGCCCTGCTGCAGCAGCTTACCCAGGCTGTTCTGCAAGAGGTGGAGGAAGGAGGCTCTCACCTCCTCACCTCCAGTGATGTCCTTTACCTCACCCAGATGATTGAGAAGGACCTGACTGCACTGGCTGGTTCTCACTCTGCTGGATCTGATGCAGCAGAAGTCATGGTGTCCATCGCTACCAACTACCTTAAGGTGGCCAGTTCGATGCTGGAGCCCGGCATGGCTACACAGTGGATGGGCTTCACAGAGGACGGGGTAAGAGGATGGCCTGTGTTGATCTGGTCTGGATAACTCCCCAAACATCTTTGAAGTTGAATTTACATTTTTATAAACTCCCCAAAAAAAAAAAAACAGCTTAAAGGTGGGGTAGGTAAGTTTGAGAAACCGGCTCGAGATACACTTTTTGTTATATTCCATGGAATGCTCTTAACATCCCGATAGCAATGAATATCTTAAGTGCTTTCATCTGTGGAAACCGTGGCGCTGTAAAAAGCACGACCCGGCCCGGCCTGGCTAAAATAACTGGATGGCCTACCTGCCTGTCAGCTTTCCATCTGTGCACAAATTGATCTCGTGCCCTCATTGGTCATTTGCGCGTTCGTGTGTGTTGGAGGAGGGGCTCTGTAAGGATTTGCAGATTTGTTCCGGCTGTGTATTTTCAAATCCTAGCGCACTCGAGCTGGTTTCTCCAAAATTACATACCCCACCTTTAAGTGTAATCTTGTAAGTAGTCAATCCTGCTGGGAAAAAAATATGTTTTTGGGTAGTAACTTTACCAAACTGTCACTTTAAATATCAGCAAAGGCCTCCCACATATGTATATACATATTTGGTCCCATTTTCAGGGATTAAGCACAATATATTTTTTTCAACTTTCTTAACCCTGGAAAGTCATATGTTGTCCTCCATCAATAACAATTTTTGTTGTTGGGTCTGTTTTTCTTGTACAGGTCAGCGTGGGACCATTTACTATTGTGCAGAGCATTGACAGTCTCACTGAAACTCTTGCAAAAAGTCTATCTGCTGAGAAAAGAGGCTTCACTCTTTCTACCAAGAACATAGGTAATCAGAGACATCCCACTACACATCAAAACATATTGATTATCTGTCGGTCGCTTAATTCAAAATACAGGCTATTCTGACTTTTGAAGTTGTGTTCCACTCCTTCATCTCCTTGTATATGCTCTGCTTACACAATTCAGGGAATGGTTTTTGAAACACTGATTGGTCTACCATGTATAATGTTATTGATCCAAACCTGGTAGCTCTTGGCTTTGTATCACAGATGAATAAATTACATTACATTGCAGTTAGCTGACGCTAAATAATAATATGCTTGTATTTATTTTCACGGTTTCTATTCATTCTAATACTAGTAATGTCTATTAATGTGCTGTCTTTGCTCAAAGATGTTTGCCTGACCTGGCAAAAGCTGACTGAAGAGAGCCTTAGTCAAGTCTTCAAGCCATCTGCAGTCGGCTCTCACACAGCTGGCAGCAGTAGTCAGGATGAGTTGCTTATTCCTGACACTGAGCTCCACAGGATACATGCTCTGGGTAGGACACACACACACACACACACACACACACACACACACACACACACACACACACACACACACACACACACACACACACACACACACACACACACACACACACACACATACACATTCACATACACATACACACACACACACCAAAACCCACACACAAAAGGGACTTGTCATAGGGGCTAATCCACATGAAAAGGAAAACATGTGGCCCTGCTCTTATAATAAACGTAATGCAAGTTTTGTTACATAAACAACATGCATATGTGCCCATTTTTCCTACTGCTCCAAATGACACACTGTTGTTCAAAGTGAGAATCTGTTTCCAAATGGTATGTACCATGCCGCTCAACAAATGTGTGCCTGTTCATTCTTTGCTGACTTGACTTATGCTTGGCAATGTTTTTATTGCCATTGTTTTTTTTTTTTAAATGTAAGGTACAGTATCTGCACTATTTGACATATACATTTGTGCAGCACTTTTCAGCTCATTCATCAAATCAAACCAAAACATATATTGCATACACAATTTTAGCATCCATCTTATGGCTAAATAATTGTAGATAATAGCCTGTGTGCTCTATATCCTTCAAGCAATTGTAGATTTACATTTTTAAACACATCTACTAATGTTAATCACAATATCTGTTGAGTCACATTTAAATTGCACTTGATGTCTTTAAATTATTGAAACAAAATAGCAAGTAGGGCATTAGCAGCGCAACCATCCACCAAGGTCATTTCCATAAGTGAAAATATTGCTTGTATCTGCCCAAAGTCTTCTAGCATATGAAACTTTTGGGACTACATAATATTAATAAACCTACAATTATTGACAGAAATGTTGGAAACTGAACTTGGTTAAAATATACTCCTTAATTTAATGTAACTGTGTGTTTGCATTAGGCACCTGTTAGGCATCAATGTGTAAATGTTGTTTTTGAAGTGTTGGTGCAGTATTTGGTTCAATCAAGGGCAAAATAAATCTACTTGTCTTCTCACCTCTCTTTGAATAGGATATGAGGAAGTGATGTTTATTCATACCCACTACCGCCATTTGAGTGAGATTGTGTCTGACACACAGGAGCCATCACAGAGTCACCAGGAGAAAGTAAAAAGGTTAGCCGTATTCTGTTTTATGTTCTTAATTTTACCCATGCCCTTTGCTCTGATGATAGGTTAAAGTTAAACCACGAAACAAAATCAAGACGTTACCTTGTGTTCCGTCGTTTACACTAAATAAGCTATGCTTTTGCTTTGACTCTAATGATAATGAAAGAGTGAGCATAAGTGGATACCAGTAGTTTGTATTGAAGTAATTTAGTCTATTCATTCCCTCTAAGTCGTAAGATAGGTGTAAGTGGTAGCCATTTTCTGTTTTCCCAGAATTCTCCCCGGTCACCTGGCTTCTGTTGTCATATCAGCCACGGTGCGCGATGCCTCCAAAGGCCAAACCATCCCTGTGGCCGTCAATTACACCCTTTCCTCATCACATGTGGTACGGTCCATTGTTCATGGGAGTGTCAAGCAGTATAATTATTAAGCTCACTGTATCAAGCACACATTTTAATAGTTTGAACTGATCTGATTTTGAAAATGATGCGATGTAAATTAAGCTGCATATGAGTTTAAAGAATGCTATATTCTGGATTGAAACTGCAATTCCTGCTTAAGCTCACTTAAACTAAAACTCAACAAATGCAACATGTCACTACACAAGAATGTTCATCTCCCAGCAAGCAGCACATGTTTTTTATCCATGTCACTTTTGGCTGGCTGGAGTCCAAGGTAATATTCAAAGTGAACGAAAACAAGTGCAAACATGTGTTTCTGGTTCTAGGTGGAGTATTCACTGAGAGTTAGTCCCGTTTGTGCCTTTTGGAATTTCAGCTTGATGTAAGTTTGTCCAACATCACAGACGCATAAACAAATGTACTTTTGCAATAGAGACTGAGGCTGATGTTAAGAGGTAATAGTTTATTCATTTCTAGTACATATATACATTTTTTTATGTTGTGCAAATTAATGTTGATCACACCAAACAAATAAATAATCGACATATTACTTTTAATTCTAAAGTGAGATATCCTTGAGATTTGAATACATTTATATTTGTTATCATTTATTTCTTAAATGCTTAGTTTCTACACTCTGGCGAACTAATTGATGAGGTGTGTCTGTGCTTGCGTGTTCCCTGTGTAGGCATAATCAAACCAGTAGCTGGTCCAGTGATGGTTGCATGGTCACCTTTGCTGGCTCCGGGGTTACTTCCTGTCTCTGTAACCACACCACCAACTTTGCAGTGCTGATGAATTACTTGGAGTCCAAGGTAACTCAGGATATGTTTTGTGATGCAGTGTGTTAAATCATACTGAACAACATGTATACCTCAAATGAACAACATTTATACCTCAAATTACACATGTGGTTTATATCCTGTAATATTTGGTTGTTGCATTTTCCCTCATATGGGACACATTGTTATATCTAAATATAAATGTTGCTAATCTGGAATCTAAATCAAAGCTGTCATATTTAAACCCTAAAAATTGTGGATAGGATTTGTAGTACACAATTTAACCAGCAGGTGTCACTCCCAGTGTGCATATCCTTTTGAAAAAAATGCATTGGTCGAACTATGTTGTCTGTCCATGTAGAGCACATAAATGTAGTAAAATGAACAAAAGACAAAACTATTAGCGGTTTAATAAATTGTACATTAACATGGCATTAAGCGGTTATACAAGTTAAGTTGTGAGGTAAGAATTCAGTGTCTTTGAGAATCAAATCAAGTTTTATTTATATAGCATATTTTATAAACGATTTTTGGTCGAGCCAAAGTGCTGTACATATAATAAAAATAACCTACAGTAGAGACACTTTACAGCAAATACAACAGCACAGATTGTTCAGAATATCAGTATGAGAAAAAGGAAAAACATCCAGAGAAAACCCACAGTTTAAGGGGAAAAAAATGGGAGAAACCTCAGGGAGAGCAACAGAGGAGGACAGACGTGCAATAGATGCCGTGTGTAAATCGAAGAGATAATACATTTTACAGCATAGGTAGTCCAAATGTTTGGAAATGCATGTGTCTGTAATAAGAAGATGAATCTACGAAGATGTCAACAATCCTGTGGGAGCCATCAGGGAAGCAGCATGACGAGACCCAGGCAGGACCGCAGAGACAGGTTCAGCCACGACCCGAAGTCCACGACTTAATCCAGAAGTCAGGATAGAGGATCCAGGACACAGGACCACAGCAAGAAGATCAGCCTCGACTCCGGATCCCGGCGTAGATATAGACACAAAACAAGAAAAAATGTGGCTGGGTTAATCGGAACAAGAGAATACACAGACACAGACAGACAGACGGAAGAACAAGCACTCCCTTAGAATAGGTTGAGGGCAAAAGGTACCAAGTAAGAGAGTAAGAAACATAGGTGGAGAGGCACAATCAGGGAACAAGGTCCCCACTGGAGCCTTAGTTGGAAATTGATGAGAGATAGGGAGGTACGCTGTGTCTACGAATCGTAACACTCCCCGGCCTGTCTAAGCCACTCTACAAACCGTTTCCCTCTAATAAAACCTCGAGAGGTTAGAGAGGGAAAAGGTCATAAGATTGATCATACCTGTGATTTTAAAACACCTTCCTCCTCTCTCCCTTTCTCACTACAAAAATCCCCTTTTATCCCAGTGGAGTCCTGAGGAAGAGCTTATTTTGACCAAGCTGACGTTCATCGGCGCGGGTGCATCTCTGTGTGCACTGCTGGTCACCTTGATGCTGTTCACTGTGCTGGAGTGAGTAGCTGATGTTCCTATCCAGCTTACCTGCAATTCCAACTGATATGCTTAGTTTCTATCTGTTTGGACCATACTGCATACAATTCACCCTCTGAGCCCTTTTTTGTGATGCTAAATACATTCTCTTGATTTAAAGCAAGAGTTCAATACAACCAATGCATAATACTGTTTTTAATACAATAGGTCCACTGTATATTTAGTATTTCATTCTGACTGTCTAGGCTCTGAAAGAAAATGACTTAGCTTGTTCAAAGGTTAATCTTCCATGAAAAGGAGCTCTTAAAATCAATTAAACTATTATAAGTAAAAATGGCAATGTGGCAATCAACTTCCAGGCATCCTTATGTAGAATCTGAACCATTAGAAACAACTAGTACAAGGACTTTCAAATGTCATCAGATAATTTGGCTCTCAGGTTTATCCACCTATTTAATTGCATCAATAACATTTTAAACGAATATAAATAAATTATTGCTGCCTGCCATGTTGTAAATACACACTTCTCTGTTTGTATGGATTTATAGACAAAGCACTTGTTAGGTTTATAATTTAATTTAATTTAATTTATGTATAATAAATTAATACGTCTTGTGGATCTCCTCCTGGGCTTTGATGTGACACTCTTGTCCACACACTTAAAAGACAGAGATAACGTATTGCCATTGTACTGCTCATGCGCTGTTCCTCAGGCTGCTATGAGTATTGACTAGTGCTAATCCAGTAATTACTGAGGTCTACATGTGAGTCCACTCTGAAGGTTTATGGCCGCATTTTGCAGCCGTTAATTAACATTAGGGTCACCGAGGGATCACAATCAGCTGGAGAGGAGCTGCCCTGACAATTTATGACTGGCCTGAAGTCTGAGAGTGCAGCCATGCCTTTCACACACGTGCTGGTGTATGATGTACATTTGCGTACTTAATACACCATCAACACACTCCCACACAAACAGACAAAGTAGAGGTACCCATGTCCATAGATGGATGTGTAATCACACCATGAAATTATGGTGGTCGCAATCAGTGATGCAGATATGAATTAGGGCTAAATAGGCTGAACCCATCAGGAGGTAATGAGAGGGCTCATTAGAGGGTTCATTTATCTCTCTTAACTACATTCAGCTATCCATTTCATTTATGTTGCCTGAAAAGGAAATATTTAACCTAGTAATGCCATCTACAGAAAATATGTCTTCATATAAGATGGTGCGATGTACACCTTTTTGTTTCAGAACAAGCAGAATCCAAATACCAGTCAGATAAAACGATTTGCAATATGCTGAGCATTGCGATAGGATAATAAAAAAATGTGTTGCTGCTTTTTTTCAACTGAAAGTTATGCATATTGTCAACATGTATCTTATCTTATGCCCTGAAGTTCTCTGCTGATTTCTACATTGTATAACAATATCCTTTTTTTTTTTACCAACTTTCTGACAATCCTGCAATCACAAAAAACCCTCTACAATTAAGTGTAATGAAAAAGCAATTGTTACCTTAAAAGTGTATATTATACAAAGCATTATTTTTTATTTATATGATAAAAGGTCAACACTTGGTGTTTCATATATAAACAATAGTGCCACTCAAAATATTGTGATATAATATTTTACCAAAACTATCTACTATTCCTCTAAAATGTACCCTTTTTTTCATTTCATCCCTAGTATCCCCAAATCTGACAGGACGTCCATCCATAAGAACCTGTTCATTGCTCTGATCTGCGCCCAGGTCATCCTGCTCTGCAGCGGCTCTGCCATCCACAACAAGGTACAGGCACCTGATTTACTCTTTTATATCGTAGTAGTATTAAGGTGAAGTCCTAAGGTGAAAGTCGTAGCTACCTATTGTGTTTAGATACAAGGAAACACATTTCTGATTTCCGGTTATTAGAACGATTTTTCACCTAGTCAACTACTTAATAATTAAAAACATTTTAAAATTCCATGGCAATTATAGTACAAGCCTTTTGTAAGAAATGACTTTTAAACTTTTCTCTACCGTCTCTACAGTCTATTTCAACCCACAGCCCTGTTTTTTAATAGGTAGCTTCCTTAATGAGACTTGAAATCTAAATCCATACTGGGATCCTAGTAAAACAAATGCTTTGGCATTGGTTGTTACACAAGTAGTCACTAATGTGGTATCCATCAGCTAGAACACATGGTTCAGTCTCTCAGTAGTCGCCTGTAGTTGGTTTGACCCCTGCTCCTTTGACTCCAGGTCATGTCAGGGTGGGCTTTACCCCTAGGGGCAGCTGTCTGCTTGTTGGAAATTCATCAAGTGGTTTCATTATATATATATAGGATTAATGACCATCAGGAAGGTAATTTGTCAGATTTTAACAAGGTTTTGAACACATGGTTTCCAATCCAGAGCTTTTCACAATGAACAATTCTCGAGGGCTTCGATGTTTTGCTAAAGACAGTACAATATATTGTTGTTTCATGACATAGTTGCCTGGAGCGAATCTTCTAAATCTTATCTTATCTTATAAATCATATATTTTATGGATCGTATGGTATTCCTAATTGTTCAACCAACTCTAATTGTTCTATCCACTTTTGCCCCTCGTTTTAATATTTTCTGAGGATAATATTTTATAACATTCTTTAGTTCATCAACACTGTAAAATATTTGAGTATGGCAAATGGTGTAAATTATATAATAGTGAAGCCCTGTCACCTCATTCATCATCTACGGCAGTGAGTTGCCCATTTAACCTCTGACCATCTTAACCTCTGTTTGTATGCATTTGTTTCAAGAACAAGTGGAAAACGTAAAGGCTCCACATCCATTCTTCTGTAATTATTGTATTTCAAATGAGTAATTGGCAACAGCATTTATTAATTTTTTGTCTGGAGGTGTTAGAAGTTCAGTTCATTAGGACTTGTCCTGAGAACAGGAGGTTGGATTGCATTTTCAAAGTGAGAATAATTTCTATACAAAATTACGCTTGCAAATAAGAGTACAAAATGAATGTGCAATAAACCAAAATGGACACTAGTCTAATTATGTTTGTCAGATGGAATTTGCCAATTCATATTTTATTCTTTTTTTTACTGTTTCAGCTGAGATCCTAATCTGAATACTTGAATTTGTATCTGTCTACATGCTGTTTTGTAGGTGGCATGTACACTTGTAGCAGCACTGCTCCATCTCTTCTTCATGGCAGCCTTTAGCTGGATGCTGGTGGAGGGACTGCTGCTCTGGAGCAAGGTGGTCGCGGTCAACCTAAGCGAGGAGCGACACATGAAGTATTACTATCTCATCGGCTGGGGTACAGAGACTTCACAGAGCCAAATCACTCTCTTCCCTCCTGCAGTGAATGTCTATGACTGTCAAGGATATTGTAAAGTTATGAACGTAAAACCATTTAGATTGCCCCTTTTTTAACATTTTGTTCTGATTGACATGACACTGATGATAAACATTGATTACATATACCATATGTGTAGGAAATATATAGCACTTTTCTTAAACCATAATATGTGTTTGCCTCACGTTTGGGACTAATTGCATCACAATGGTAATTTCCCTTGTATTCCCCTCCCTCCTTTCAGGTCTGCCGGTGCTGATAGTCACCATCACGCTTGCATCAGCCTCAGGCAAATACTCAGCCGACGGCTACTGTTGGCTCAGTGTCCAGAATGGCGTTATATGGGGCTTTGCTGGACCTGTCATCTTCATCATCATGGTCAGAGTTCAATCCTAATCACAGCATGTAGTCTCTAAAATAGTAAAACAAATACAAGGCACATATAGCCATTGTGTACTTTCCTGTAGTGCTCAACATTAGGTTTGACAATGTAACCTGATGTACCAATAAACTACGACACAATGTTTTGATTTTTAGAAACCGCAGTCTTTTAGTATATGCGTCTCTTTTTGTTTCCTCTCCTACAATCTCAAACCCCTAAGGATGTCAATATGCATTTCTCACTTCCATATTTTTTTACTTGTTTCTTCTAATTTCTTTGTAACGTTGCCATCTCTTATTTCTAAATCCTTTTCTCAGGTGAATATCTTGGTGCTGACCCGGGTGGTGGTCATCACCATCTCCACAGCCAAGAGAAGGTCCATCATGTTGGCCATGGGCACCAGTCCTGTGGAACAAGCCTATGAGCAAATCAGGTATAAACCACAAGGAGGCGCAATTTGTCCTCTTGTTTTGTTTTTTTTAAAGATTATTCACCCAACCACAGGCCTTGGAGCAGACAAGCTTTAGTCAATGGGCATCAAATAAAAAGCAGCTGGAAGATTTTATATTGGATTTGTCATTTTAAAAAAGGGAGTCTCATTTATCAAACTATATAGGGAATACATTTTGAATGGATTGCATTACTGTTCATGTAAAAAGGCTTCAATCTTCGACCACTTTAAATGTTTTGAATATATCCAGTCTTTGTGTTCTGGTATCTTTCAGTGGTGACAGGATACACACATATTCCAATATTAGTTTCTCATACTTTTGTGTTTTTTTTTAATTTATTAGCAGAATATTTGGACTTATAATTGTATTAAGGGCAATTTTGTTTCCACATTTCTGAAACCTCACATGAAAACATTTGATTAATTGGAGATTCTTATTATTATACATAATTATTTGTAAGGATAAGAGCAGTTGGCATTGTTGTGATTTGAATCAAATTACTATGAAGATGGATTTGAGGGAGATCCTCTGAGTTAAAATGCATACAAAAAATAAAATGTGATTTCTCAGCAGCTGACAATAGCAGCGTTTTAACTGTCCGGCAAGAAAACCAAACTGATTAAAATTAAATGTACCTATATTTTTATAAAATTGCAAGGGATATTTTGTTATACTAACAAGGTGGGATGCACCTTTATATTACTTTATTTTGTAATCATGTACTACTTGTAGCTGGAAAGTTATAATAATAATGAAAATAAATAAAATTATGGTTCTGTGTTTGCAATATTTTATAAAAGCCATATTAAAAAAAAGGATACATTCATGTAAAACTCTGCGGGTGATCCAGTAGATGTTCCCCAGCAGGCTTACATATGATCCTATCAGTGAAAATCATGTTAAAGTGTTTGTGTTTTTTCACTACCTCAGCACACTCACTCACAGAAGGTGCTTTATGAAAGTTCTCAAAGCAGGCCTTGAACCATTTGGCACCCCTGGGTGGCAGCCGTTTTGGAAACTCAAACACATTCCTCCGCTGAATAAACTAGGACTTGCCGCCCGCCATGTCACACACACACACACACGAACACACACACAGCTGGTGCGGTTTGGCAGGCACCTGAGCGGGAAGATAATTCCACTCTAAACAGAATTAAAGCGGATTTAAGGTGGGAAGTTGTCACCCCATGAGCCTTTCCAGCCGCTCAGCGTTGTATATGGAACAAGCAGCCTGCCAAAGCTGCCATTTTTGCACAAGAAACCCAGAAATGTTGCTTGGGGCAACCAGGGAGGAAGTACCATTTTTATGAAATAACTCGGAATATTTATGAAAATGTATTGTTTCTGGTGTGGTTATGTTAATCTCCATCAGCTGATCAAAGAGTTTAGAGTTGAAATTGTGTGTGCTTGATAATAATTCTATGCCTGCATGTGTGTGTTTGTGTGTGTGTGTTTGTGTGTGTGAACACAGGGCTGCAGTGAAAGCCATATTGGTGTTGCTGCCTATCCTCGGATTGACATGGCTGTGTGGTGTCTTGGTGCCTTTCTCCATTGTTATGGCCTACATCTTCATCCTTCTAAACTCCCTGCAGGTACACACACACACACACACACACACACACACACACCACACACACCACACACACACACACACACACACACACACACACACACACACACACACACACACACACACACACACACACACACACACACACACACACACACACACACACACACACCAAATGAAGGCAAAAAAAGGTGACTACAAAGAAATGCATGCACCAGTATACATTTTGTTACAAAAATAATTAGGCATATCATCTGTTGTGTTGGGTTGCCTCCACACTCATAGGATTGAATCATTTTGGTTGATTTATTTCAATGCAAGGACTGACTGTAAATCAAACAAGAAAATGAGGAGCAAAGAGACACATTGTGTTTACAAATGTCAATAGAATTCTGATCGCTATTTAACAGTAAATTAAGACAGGTTTTAGAAATACCTGAATCTATCCATCTGTCTCTCTCAGATGTAGAACTGATGGCAGAAGAAATACAATTGAGTTTGTTGCCATCTAAATATGATTGGAAACAGCCATACGTCTTTTTTAATAATAGAAAAATGTAAGACTAAATAATGCAGCAACTAAAACTCATGAGCAACTTCAAATAAACTTGATCAGTTTATAGACATTAAAATGTTTTGTTTTTCTTCAATGAGAAACAGAAAGGTTTTCCATTATATATTGTAATTCCTTCCTTTCTCGTGGTGAGGCTACACAGACTGTCAAGGTTTTTATTTGTCAGTGACAAGGTTGAGGCAGAAAGGAGAAAAAGGAGCCTTGGTCTGGCTTGTGTTAAGCAGGTGTTTTATTTTAACAAGGAAAATTGATTTGTATTGCTTGTTTGACAATTTTTCCTTTTATATATTCAGAGGTCAGCATATTTGTTGTTATTTATTGCTTATCGGCATTGTTTTTCTGCTTTTAGTGCTTTAATTTTGTGGGTCGGTCTGTCACACATTTTGAGAAAGGAATACTTTTTTTAAGCCCTGCATAAATATACATATCAAAATGTTTCCACGTGTAGTATACCTGTGAGCATCACATCTCCATTCAAAAATGGCCCCAACGAGAAATATCGGTTTTCACATGGAAACCCACCTTTGTTGCCTATCTTCCCACTGCACTGCAGTGATGGAGGAGAAGTAGAGGATAAACATAATTCTCTGACTGGGGCATGGAGCCCCACGTTACCCAGCTTCCCCAGCATGTTCAGATCCCCCGCTGCAATTTGTAGTTGTTTTTTAATCAGCTGTATCTTTAATTGAGCTGTATATTTAACTAGAAAATCAATAGAGGTTTTAGCTGCAGTCTGATCATTAAGGAAGGCCCCTCGGTTGCCATAAATAGTTTCTGTTTCCTTCTCATGTCTAATTATTTTTTTCCATGTCGACAGTAATTAATACTGAAGGGTTTTCTCAGCTTTTATTATGACTTCACTGCTTCACATGTTAACACAAATTATGGATTTTGATTCCTGCACAAGCTTGTGTTCATTCAGCCTTCCACCCGTCTGTCAGCATTTATTCTGTTTGTATATACGCCTACCTCTCTTGGTCATTCCATGTCTATCTTTTTGACTTTGGCATTTTAATTGTAACAGTGAAAAAGAGCCATGTTCATTTATCATTATCTTCCCTCACGAAGCATTCTGTTACTCACAACACGTGTCATAATTCCTACATATTTCAAATTAAATTATGCTATTTATATTTTTACAAAGTAAGAAAGACGGTGAAGGTGCTTGCAACTTTGGCCTCGTTTTAAGTCCTCAAATATCTCTATTGCAGCACTACATTAACAAACCGATCCTAAGAGAATACCAACAGTGCTTAATGCTACCTCCTTTGAATGTTGTTGCATTTATGAACTTCTTTCATATGGTCAGGGCGATAACATGACCATTCATTCTCAAAAACATAAAATAACCGATATAATTTGGCTTTTGTGTGTGTTGACTGGGTTTCTGGGTAGCTGCAGGAGGCCTATGGTTATACCCGGCTCCTCTGACACAACCAAGTCACAAAGCGTCTTTGATAAGCCGCAACAGGTCAGGACACAACAGACACCCCACCGGGCACCAAGCTGTTCCAGCGACACACTCTGTTGACCCCACTGCTCTCTGCTCGGCATGGGGTGTAGGGACACTTGTAAGGGCAATCCTCAAAATCCTCTGCAGCTCTAAATGTATCCATCCATCTTGAACTGGAGTACTTACTGCTGTGCTTTGGCTGTTTCTGTTCACTAATTGAAATATTGTGGGCTTATTCTCCTTGGATTTGATGGCTTTTGATTTCAACTTTTTATTTGTTGATTAATTAATCTTCTCATATAGTTTGCAGGCCCCTGCATTTAGTTAAATCTATTGTCAGACTTTGTGATATCAGCAAATATCGTACTGTTTTCCAATCAATACATTTAATATTGTATCTGGATGAAACTTGTGATTTAGAGTGAAATATCTTGTTTGGATTGCACAGGAATTCATGCAGGTCAAACTATTTTATTCAGTATAATATCTCTAAATCCACAGTGAAATGTCTGAACTACTGGGATATATTGATGTGATTTTTCTATACAGAGACCATGGCCTCTCTTAGGAATCCTGCATATCCTTGATACTAAACTTGGTGATCTATATATATACTAACATTATGATTTGAATCATAAAAGCAAGTGCTGTTAAAGATCCAGTACATTAATTAGAACTTACAACAGAAGACGGTGTGCAATGCCGCTGATCCCTTTGGGAGGGAGAACACAGTTAAACATGGTGGCTCCATAATGCCTACTCATAAAGATGATGAAATGTGTAACAGCCTTAACAACAATACATGCTAAACCTGAACTGGGAGGCAGGAGATACAAATAAAAAAATAAATAAAAAAATGCTCACGTTTTTTTAGGAAATCGTTTTTTATTTGCAGCTGTTGTATTTTCAATGGTGGCAGGCAAAGCAACATAAAGCTTAAGCGGCAAGCCTTTACTGTTAAATCAATAAAACAGATAATGTTGACAAGCCTTTTTCATTGCACTCCCTAAAGCCCTCCCTACTCCTCTTTCCCCTTTATCCTGACAACACTGTCTGAAGTGCTTTTGCTGTTGGCGTTATTTTTCTCAATAGAGACCATGCCTTTGGAGCGAACATACTGCGGACCTAACACCCCTGCATGTCTTCTGTACTCTTCTCAGCACCCAAGGCTTTTGATTCATTAACTGGCGCCAATTATGCTCAGTTTGAGTGAGGTAGCATCCTCCACATACATGTATCTAAAACACTATCAGCACTTCATCACTCATGCACAGAAGTTGTTTATGTTGATTTGTGGCATTGACACAGCCTGAAATCGCACACATCATGTTTTATTTTTCCCTAACTACTCTGACAGTTATTGGGACGCATTTGATTTCTTTTTGTAGTTATTATATCGCGCATCTTTGAAATGAGCGGGTTTCAAATGACCTATGTTAGGAACATTTTTAATGTCTAGCTTAAAGGGGACCTATCATGCAAAATGCATTTTTGTACGTCTTTTATACATGAATATGTGTCCCTGTGTCAGGGAACTCACCAAGTGTCAGAAAACACAACCCTCTCTCTTTTCCTCCATACGCAAATCTCTAAAAACGGGGCTGCAACGGATCTGATACAGACTGATACAGATTTGAAATTGTTCTGACGTCAGAAACGGGGTGCTCCGCCTATATGGACAACTCTCCACCTATCAGGGGAATGAGAGGTTGCCGTGGCATGGTAACAACATGGTAACATGACGCTCGTGCCTCGCCCCCCTCCTTTTCAGGGGGCGTGGTCAGCTGTAGCTCATTTGCCACAGAATCAGCCCTTGCAAAAACAGGGCTGGAATACAGCAAATAGAGTGAAATGAGGCATGACTAAAATGCATGATCGGTTTGGTATTTTGAAAAATAAACTTCACAAGTTTTATATAGGTATGGCCCTACAATATCTTATTCAAGTATAGCATGATAGGTCCACTTTAAATTAAACATAGATCATCAAAAACACAACTGTAATAATGTATTTAAGTTTGACAGCATTTGGGGGGATAAAGAGTTTTAAGTTGATATGCTCAGTAGATTCTAACTTCCTGAGCTAGTAGTTTTTTATGAACATCTTGACCATAAATACAGGCATGCCTCATCTGCTTCCCTATCAAGCTAGAGATAAATAGCATGGTGTGTGTGTGTGTGTGTGTGTGTGTGTGTGTGTGTGTGTGTGTGTGTGTGTGTGTGTGTGTGTGTGTGTGTGTGTGTGTGTGTGTGTGTGTGTGTGTGTGTGTGTGTGTGTGTGTGTGTGTGTGTGTGTGTGTGTGTGTGTGTGTGTGTGTGTGTGTGTGTGTGTGTGTGTGTGTGTGTGTGTGTGTGTGTGTGTGAGAGAGAGAGAGAGAAGAGGGACGGGGGTCTCTTTTGGTAGCCCATAAATCGCTCCACCCTTTGTCATCCAATCTCTGGGCAATGTCATTCAAACCCCGCACTATCCATTACCTGGGTATAATAGGCTCCTGGCCATGCAGTGTCCATCTTATTATTAGGCCATAACTTTAAACTATCAATAACTTTGAGCTGCAGAGGGAGGAGGGGGAGACACATGAGGAGAGGGAGAAAACAAAGTAGAGAGGTGAGGGAAGTTCGGGAGTCGTAGAGAACGTGTTCGGGTAACTATCATCGTCCGCAAGTTGTTAAGAGTGCAGTTTGTTTGGTAACTTTGCAGGCAAGTTATTTGTCAAGAATGTGTCCGTTTCTGTTTCTGTTATGTCAGTTTGCCGCCTGAGGAGGGCAACCCTGTGCCTTGTCATCACAGTGTGGAAATATAGAGAAATCAATAAGAGAATTTATCCCAGCCGTTTCATTCACATCACATTAAGGGATTGTATTTGCCAGCAACTGATGACAACATTGTTTTCCTATTTCTTATGAAATGAACAGACTGGCGAGCGGTAATGAGATTTCAGAGTCAATCAGTAAAGCTTTAGAATTTAGATTTATCGTTTTGCTCAGGGTTAAATGTAAGTTAACCCTGTAACCAAAAGAAGCTGAATATGTCTATGCACTAACTGTGTAATGCTTTATTGGAAATTCTGAATTTCAGAAGAAATGTTGCACACAGTGTTGACCCTTCGTCACCTGATATCACCGGCTGGAAGTGGTAACACTATTTAAATAAGCATGAAAGAGCAGCTCTCTTTAAGGTTTATTAGGCACCTTTAAAAAAAAAAAAGTAGTACATTTGATCATTCAGTGTGATTGTTTTACTCATCATCGAAAAGTCCCAATTTTTAAAGATCACAAACTGCTTTTGTTTTTAAATTATAGTTTTGCATTATTTTCATTTTACACAAGTGTTTCTGTAATCACAAGTAGACGATGGGGATTTAAATGATGGACACATTCACATCACACCATTTTAAGCCAGATTAGACACCCAAGACATATTAAGTGGGAAAGCAGCTTTTTTACCTGAGGCAAAGTCTTAATGCAAATTATTGCTTCATTATGAATATTTGTTTTCTATTGAAACAAATACAGAACCCCCTGCTTCAATAACATACACTCACACACTTGGCTAGTGGAGCATGACATGAGAGTGTATCCAAGATATAGATATGATCAATACAGTGTTGCTCTGTTTATTGATTTTTGCCTCATGGGAGATTTGTTGTGTGAGTAAGCAACGCTTTTACAGCATCAGAAGTGACTGTTTGAGAGGGGGGGGGATTATTTCTTTTTTGTTTGGCCTTTGGCTCAGTTACTACAAATTGTATCTGTACTACTGGTGTAAGTGGTTCTATTCCCAGTTTAAAGTAAAACAAAAATGGAATGCATTATCACTGGCAGACAGGGAAACGCTCAGATTAATGAAATGCAAGTACATATTTTACAATGCAAACCACTTCTGATATCACAGACCATGGATAGAAAAATAAGATCAAATGTGATCTTTAAACATTTAGCATGTCATTAAATGTATTTCACCTACATTTGTTTTTATTTTGGTGGCATGATCATATAATATTATAAAGTAGACTTGTATTATGACAATCAACCATATTGTGATATTGCTTCAACTCTTCTCAACATCATTAATTTGGAGCACACAAACAAATATGTCACTGAGGTTTTTGCTTTACATCCAAGTTTTTCTGATGTTTAGGTCACTCTTCTTTAAGAGCTGATTTACTAACTTGATGAAATGTCTTCTCTCTCAGAATTGTTTCTACAATATTTAAAATTGATTACGGTATGGCTCCAAGTTATGGCATGAAATTAATCAACTCCAAAACATAAACATCAGTATCAGCCTTCTGAAACCAGCACATATTGAATTGTAATTCTGCTTAGCGTCTAAATATAGTTTGAAATGTATTTACTATATAATAGTAATAATATATTTTCCAGTATAATGCAAACCACAGCCGAGTGCACTTGATATTAGACTACGCTCAGACCCATCTCAATTGTTAAGTAATCGTTTTGTCCCCACAGAGGTAAAATCGTGGTCTGCACATTGAATTGTATCTTATTATCAGGGCTTTGCCAGGCCTGTGTCAAATAAAAGTGGGTCATATGTTTAGTTACACACAAAAAATACAGTTACACATAGTTTCAATAGATCACATTACACAATAATGCATTTTAGATAAAACTGTTTTTATAAAAACGTGAAAGGACTTGTTACAAATCTTAAAACGGTCCTCTTTGGATTGTGTGGGTATTTATTTATGCTGATTATATCTTTACAATTGCTAATAATGTACCTAAAACTTTAGGACGTATTTATTCCAAAACATTTTCACATGTGCAAGTGATCTTATGATATATTATATTTGTTTTGTCTTCTGATAGTTGAATTGTGCGACAGAGTACAAATAAAACATGTGTGATTGAGGCATGATGCTTTTTACGCGGAGCTCTTATTTAGGTATTTAGGCCTAACAGGACGCAGTCTAGAGTGAAAACTTTCCTATACACTATAAGTGGGAGAAAGTGTGCCCTTAATATTACCTTGAGTCAACCTGCAGTTTGAGGCTCTTGTAAAAGCCAGAGTAAAACCGTCTCCATCCTTGTTGTTGATCTAGATAACAAAATAAATCACATGTAAGTGGATCCATATTGGGGTCTCTGTTTTGCCTAACACTGTCGCGTATTGATCAGGTGTGATTTGCTGTTGTTGCTGTCTCTTAGCAGTTTGGTTTGTGCCTCCTAAATTCTGGTGCATCAAAAATATTCACCCTACAAATTATAATTGATATCCCTAACCCCTTACTGTCCAATATAGAATTGTAGAGCATTCACTGTTAAATTGACCAAGTAAGAAAAAACTGCAACAAACAAAAAAACAGCAGAGAGCAAAACCAGAGAGTAAACCGGTGAATGAAAGATGTTTTGGATGGCTTTCGCTGAGCATACTCCAAAAGTGTGTCTGTGTCCACGTATGAGCATGTACCTCCAATCCTACGAAGACCAGCTTGAATTAATGTAATTGTCTCATAAGTATTGTAACTGTGAGGATGTGTGCATGTGTGTGTTAATATTGTGTGTAACCACTTGTCACCACAACCCCCCTACTGACCAAAGAGTTGGAGTTATATTAATTTCTCATTTGGCAGAAGAAACAAAAACACCAGAACTTGGATCCAGTTTCCCAGTCAGTCATCTCCAGTCCTCTCATCTGGACACACACAACGGCCCATTCAAAGCCACATTTTTCCTTTCCTGCTTCCCCTCCCTAACTCTTTTTTGCTGCTATACAATGTTTTAAGTGAGGGCTCATACATTATTTTAACGATTGATTATATTGTGGATATTTCGCAAATAATTTGTTTTCTTTTTAATGTCATTTATATTATGACAAGGATTGCATCAGGATATAAAAGTAGGTAATATATATGTACAACCTATGTAAACCACATTTTCTTAAGGCTAAAAAGCTGACTCAAACCCAACCAAAATACTGGCAGGAGGAACATGCTTACTGTCAATGTACAAGATATACAACAACAAGAGAGAGACAGCAAATACAATGAAAACATTTAATGGAAGAAGTACACACAAAGAAAAAAAGATCCCAGTCTAGCTGGTAATAATGATGACTTGTTGATAGCTCAAATTTAAATGGCCTTTTTTTGTTTTTATGAAAGTTTGATTTTGGATTTAACATATTCCAAAAATGTTGGGAATATACAGTATATCATTTTGATGTGAAATCCATTCAGATATTTTACACATTTTAGTTTTAATGTGTCCGTGAAGCTACCACAGAAGGATAACATAATATATATTTTAAATATTATCAAATGTAATATCAGTAAAGCTTTGGCTGTAACCCTGTCCTTGCCGCCTACTCGCGCACTGTCCATGTTTACATGCACATACAGGGACACGTGCCGGAGCATACACACGCACACATGGCAAACCTTTCACCGGTCAAATTAAGGAGGGAAATGTTTTTCATTTTGGATTGTTTTAGAAAGCAGGAACCATATTCCCTCGAGGTTCTCATGAGAGTGGGCTGTATTTTTATTTATATATTTATTTGGCAGGGACAGTGCACATTGATTGACATTTCTGTAAATGCGCCAGAGTTAGCCAACAGGCTATTTTTCGTCTGTAGTCCCTGGACAGATGTTAAGTCATCCTAAAAACAAAAATTCACTATAAATAACAGGTAAATACAATCAGTAAAACAACATTCAACAGAGATACTTATATTATGATAAAAGCATATATAAAAACTAAACTAAAATACATATTCACAAAGCAGACAGATACAGGTCAAGGCATATGTACAAACAGAGCGTGGTAATGTATCACACAACACGCAATTTAGAACAACGGCCATCTTTCCCGATGGAGAGGAGTTTACTGGAAATACTGGGACAGTAAGCAACTGTGGATAATATGCTCTTTTTTTAAACATATCTTTTTAAAAGCAAAGAGAAACACATTTGCCTTTTTCTTTTTTCATGTTGACTGCTACTCTGACAAAATGAAAAATAGGACATACAGAAGTAACAATTTGTAATCATTGGCTGACAACATAATATTTATGGAAGGGAATTAATAAATTAATAATTAATTTCAAATAGTTGTATGCTTTGTTTTATTGAAAAAGAGTACTAAAATACTCATGCTATTGCACACTAAGAGTAGCCTTTAATTACACACTAAACAAATACATATGTTGTGTTTTATAAATGTTGAATTTGATTAAGTGATAACAAACAATGCTTTAAGACAAGTCTTTGCCTTAGAAATTAGAAAAAAACACATGCAAGGGTGATGAAAACTTTTGAGTTAATGTAGTCATAGGTAAAATCATGGAGATTTATTTATACATCCATATTTTAATTAGTGTCTTGTATAATTATGAGGTGGGGTTGAAAAACAAACAAATAAATGCACAACATGATTGTTTGCATTCCCATTGCCTGGGAAAAATAACTTTCCCTTTGAAAAAGAGTCCACTGTTTGCGTTGCATCCTCAATTACCAGCCGCGGCATTAAAACAATATTCAAACGGGATACCAAGGTCAGCGCTGACTCCCACCACGCTTCTCTGAGATGGCACTTATAATGAGGATGTAGCACAGCTTTTAAGTAGAGTATTTATAGTGTGTTTTGTCTTAACTTGTTCTTATTTTTTCTATTTTCTCTCTTTTCATCTTTTGCTGTATTTATATGTTTTTTATCTGTTTTTTAAAAGTTTGAATGGCATTAACATTAGAGCTCTGTTGCACATTTCATAATGCTGTATATTCATTCGCTGGAGGAGCTGACTTCTTACCAAAGACGTTTAATTCAACACATTATCATCAAAGGTTTTTGTAGGGAAATGCCTTTTTTAAAAATGGCCATCTAAGTACCCTTGAAACAAACTGAAAATGAGTCCGTGAAAGCAGCTGTTAAAAAATCAACCTATATTCTCTTATACTGTAAATATTAAGTCTGGGAGTGAAAAGAAGGGCGAGCGAGCGAGCGTGGAGCGACTGTAATTCAGATGAGGACCGACTGATTTTTGGGGAGAGATGAAATGCTATGGGAGAGATCAGTTTTAAAAAACTAGCCTGGGAAAATAAAGAGCTGAGAATAATAGGCTTCCTGTCAAAAGAGGCGAGAAAAATTCCTGTCATTGCTCACGGCGGCACCCCTAAGACCTCTCCTTGTGTTAAACCTGCCGGCATTTATTTGCCTTAGAATTACCTGCCAGCTCAATTTAGTAATAGCCTGTGTCATAAGAAAGCAAACCATCCCCTTTGCCCCTGCCCTACCAGACGTGTGTGTGTGTGTGTGTGTGTGTGTGTGTGTGTGTGTGTGTGTGTGTGTGTGTGTGTGTGTGTGTGTGTGTGTGTGTGTGTGTGTGTGTGTGTGTGTGTGTGTGTGTGTGTGTGTGTGTGTGTGTGTGTGTGTGTGTGTGTGTGTGTGTGTGTGTGTGTGTGTGTGTGTGTGTGTGTGTGTGTGTGTGTGTGTGTGTGTGTGTGTGTGTGTGTGTGTGTGTGTGTGTGTGTGTAGGAGGTAGACAGATAACTCTAATTTGCTTACTTATTGCATTTTTTGTTTGTGCTATTTTGTGTTTTGATGCATTTAGAAATATGTCTGTGTGTGTGCGTATATGCATGTCAACATGCGCGTTATCCCATCAGCTGACTACCAACTTCATGACCTCACCTCTCCACTTCTCCGCCTCCTCCCCTTGTCCAAACCACACAGGAACAACTTCGACAACCAAAATTACCCATGTCCAAACAATGACCGTTCTATTTATAAGTTCAACGCCTTGCCTTTTGTATTGGCTGACACCACTTCACATTTGCCCACACACACAAACTCACACATATCAGTGATGGCTGGTGGTGACTAGGTTAGGATGGTCCTGGTTTCCCTTACCCTGCCACGGTGCCGCACATCTGTAGCTTTGCCCGGCTTTGATGTGTACTTTGTGGGTAATTAGTGAGAACTGGGTCAGCGCAGGGCAAGAAAGCAAAACCATGTTGTTCTTCTAGTGGCTGGGTGGGATGTGGGGGGGGGGGGGGGGGGGGTGGGCGAGGGTGTCTGGAGGTTAAAAGGCTGTCAAATATCAGTTCAGGTTTACACGTGAGCCATTTTCTTTAGCTGCATTAAGGTAAAGCAAATAAACGCTGCTGTCTCTCTTCTCTTTCTAAATAATTAAATTAGATGATGGTTAATGTGATTGTGTTGTGCAGCTTTTATCTAGTTAGATTCATAAAGAGTGAGTTATCTTACAAACGGGTTTATAAGATGATAAAGGCCGGGTACAAACACATGCTGGCCATGGACCAACTAAGGACAAATAGAAGCAGCTAAATCCCATATTACTTAAAATCCACCATGGTCCAAGATTACATTAATATTAGATGGTGTATAACAAATGCACTTGCAACAAATTAGTATTTATTACTTTAATTATAAACTTGATTTACGCCTCATGATATATTTCGGTTTAGACAGCTGGCCTGTTGGAACAGTTTTCTTTCTACAATAATTATGCATTTCTCAATAAATAAATTAAAACCACACATAAGTCTAACTGTACCTAAATACATTTGTAATGATTCAATTTGATATTCAGTTTCCATTTTAAACATTAGAGCTTTTTTTCATGCCCGTTTATCAATGAAAAGGGGAAACCTTGAAGAGGTTTAATGGGGAAAGATGTGAAATATCATCCTTTGTTGAGAGACAGCTGTCAATAGCTCAAATTAAGCCATTGACCTTACGTTAGAATACTCACAATATTAAATCCTTATTGACAGATAGTTGTGTGACTGTGTGTACAGTATATCGTGGCCAAACACAATCATAATGTGTTGAGTGTGGATTTTGAACACACATATTTCTAAATATGTATTGAAAAATACCCCTTGTAATTGTACCAGTCTCTCGAAACAAAATCTTGACAGTACCCACATACAGCCCTTTTAAAATGTTGATTTACAGCACTAGCGTTAGACTATAATCACCCGTAAACATGCACAGATCATTAAGAGGCCTTTTAGCACAATGTACATCCCTTGGAGAGATGATTTATTGGGAGCAGGGCGGCTACCTGGGTATTCTAAATACCATTACAGCATTGTGTGAAAGTAAACAAAACAGTGTGGATGGGAGCGGGGAACAACAGCTCTGGCAGCAGGACACTGATTGGGATGTTGATCGTCCCCACTGGCCTCTTGCCCTTCCTGCTGTGGCCCCTGGCTTGTCCCCGACAGATACCCTAGGTCATTTCCCATGCGCGTCAACACACAGATATACACTCTTCCCTGTGAGTGTTTACAGACACATGCTGATTCCTATTAATCTGCTTCTTGTCGGGGAAGGGTGGAGGGAGGGTCCTGGTGGGTTGGTGTTGGACTGGGAGGCAGCAGAAGCTGGGTAAAACATTCACACACACACACACACATATACACACACACACACACACACACACACACACACACACACACACACACACACACACACACACACACACACACACACACACACACACACACACACACACACACACACACACACACACACACACACAACCTGAAAGTCCCGTCTGACAGATTGCACCAGGCCTGGACTTCTTTTTACACTGAGCAGATGTGGTCTCCCACTTGTTTTCCTTAGTAATTATCCCTCATTAAGTGAAAGCATGTGCCAATCAAATGGCTTGGAGAGAGAGCGAGAGAGAGAGAGAGAGAGAGAGAGAGAGAGAGAGAGAGAGAGAGAGAGAGAGAGAGAGAGAGAGAGAGAGAGAGAGAGAGGGAGAGAGAGATACGATAGCCGTAGAGATCGATATGTAACTATAGCTGATACGAGATAGACTTCCTCAAAGGAAAACCAAGGCGCGCGTGGTGAGAGAGAGCTGCAGCACTGGCACTATTATGGCTTATTTGACTCTCTAGTGGTTACAAATTTGATGATTATCACATTTAACACTTGCCATGTTCAATTATATATCGTGCCATGGAAACTTTTCAATCTTCACTTTCCATTTTCTTCTGTTATTATATCCATTACCATCAAGGCATTTATTTGGTGTGATCATGTCAACAGTATTATACCTAATTGACATTGAATAGGCCTTATGTTTTAAAAATATAAAATCAACATAATCCAAACACTTCTTTTAATGTGAAAGAGTTGCTGATTTGGTGCCTGTTTAAAAAAACAGGCACCAAATCATCCTCATTTTTTTGTAATTGTATTAGTTTTGTTTAGTGTTTTTAACGAAGAGTTTTTTATAAATATTTTACAATCGTAGGAAGCCACTCTCAGCCCATTAGCTCAAAAAAGCAAATTAGAAGTTATTAATCAAGCACTATCTGGTAAGAGACAGATATTGTTCCTGCAAATGTTGTGAAAATAAATGCTTTTAAATTGATTGATAAAAAAACAAACATTAAATACATTTACAGGTGGTATTAAATGGGATCTCACTGGCATTGCCTAGGTTGCTCCTTTCTGTTGAATTGTTTGAAAGAATATTTGCTAAAACAGAAGTCAAAAGAACTTGATCAGGTGTTTTAATTCATTTTGTCCCCTCTGTTGGTTATACTTTGACCAATGCAGCTTTAACCCGCCACAACTTCCCTTTTTAAAATCTTTTATCACATATATAAATACATTTAACCTTGATGTCATGAACTGCGTTTGGATTATGTGGAAGCATTCATTTCTTCAAACCCTTTTGTGTCATATTTGAGTGTAAACGAGAGTAAAACACGTTTCTGATTCCCTGATAGAAAATGATGGATGGAATAGATGTTTTTTTCAAACCCATGTGTCCCACCATGCATTTCAGACAGTGACAAAAACACAAGTGATCCTCACACCAAAAGGCGGGGAGTAAAGAGACAAGTCTCCCCCAAAAATAAAAGAGAAAGAGCAGGGAAAAAACGAAGATATATGAAGTCTTCATGTCGATGAACTACCATTCATTTTCACTTTGAAGTCCTGCGAACCGTAGTGAAGTGTGATTGCATGTGACAGTCGCAGAGTTTGCCGGTTTATCATGATGGATACACCCTGCTACCTTGGCGGTGCTATAGCAGAATGTACGCACATGCACGCGCACTCACACACATGCACAAAAACGTAGATGCAGAGACACACAGAGGTGGGTCCATGCAGTTATTTATCTGAACACAGACATAGAACCACACATCCATACTGAATCGTACACTCACAAAATCGCTTGGAGTTGGAAATTCTTTTAGCTTGCTGTTGTCTTTTGACCATTTAGCTTTTAGTTGAAAAGTTGTCTGACTTATTTAAACTAATTTTATTTCTCAGAAGTACTGTCTTCTGAGCTACTGACCATTTACCTTTCAAGTTGAAAGGTAATTAATGCTCTTGGATTGTAAAAACCTTTTTCTTTTGCTTACGAGTTGATTCCGAAGTTTTGAAAATGTGTAAGGGTTGGAAAGCAACAAGACAGAAACAACTCAATAGATAAAACTGTTCGTTAAATGAGGTTGAAAAAAATTACTTTGCGAAAGTCACACACACTGAATCATTATCACTCACATTTAAAAAGTATTTTCAGTTGAAATTGCATAATTTCCTACAATCCATATCCTAACTAAATACAAGACTAAACTAAATAGTTGAAATATTATCTGTCTTTTTTCTACCTTCTCTTTCATCACACACACTTCTTGATCTTGACACATGCCATTAACCTCAGCTCGGCTCGCCTCAGCTGGGAAACAGGAGAGCAAACGCATCCCATAATGGTACCTGGAGCAATCTTTTTTTCCTGTTTTGTACCCAAAAGGAACTTGTTCAGACTTTGCATAATGCATCCATTTGTCATTGTTAGTCAAGGGCACTGCAACACAGTCTTGTCAGCGGTGCAATTCTAGGTGTCCTGTACAAACCTTACTGTGCATGTGTATAAGGTGTGTGTGTTTGTGTGTACACATGTATCTGTCAGTTGATTTTAAATTTGATTTTCATGCCTAGGAATGTATGCATATGAATAACTGGACACACTGACTCAAAAACAATAGACCAAGGGTAAACATCCCATTGTTCCCTGAGTAAAGTTGACACTCTTTATGCAAAAAACATTGTGCCACCTATTTGGTTTCACAGGTTAGGGACATTTGCATAGAAAGATTGTAAGCTGAGGCTCTGGTGGCATACAGGGGCATATTTGCTATACTGGCCGCGATAGAAATCGGAGTTTGATTCCTTGAACTGTACCTTTGTGCATTCTTATATACATGTATTTGCATGATGCCAGTGTTTACTGCTGTGCAACACCTATAAACCCTTGTAACTTGTGTTTTTTGTGCACAGTGATTATGAATTTAGGTTGCATATTTACTATTGCGTATTATGGAATCAGGTTCTGAAGCATTTTAAATGGTAATTGAACGTGTGAAAAGTTAAGCTTTCCAACAGTTGAAGTTGGTATGATTGCCAGTTTAGGGATAATGTCATTATACCCAAATGACTGGTTTGATTAGTTTCCTTATGTGATTTAGGTAAGGCGTCTCTAGGCTACACAAAGCTGCTAGTCTTTAGTGTGCAGTATAAGTGTGTTTCAGATTGATAGTGTTTCTTGATTCATTTATTTGAATACATCAGAATTGTGTACTTTGTTCTATATGTGTATTTACTCTGCCTGCACTGACATCTGTAGCACATATGTTAATTTCAGTAAACGGAACAACTTATGTACAATGTGTGTGTATGCACGTGCGTCTCCATGTGTACAGTTGCTATGAACCAAACCCAGTCCTCAGCTGCTGCTTCTCAGGACTTTTCTCTTCCAACATTTTTCTTCTTCTCTTGTCAGTGGAAAACTATGCAATTAGAAAACACCCTCGGAGATTGACAGTGGGATCACATACAATTTGACAAGGGGGCGCCACAGAAAGGCCTGTTGGATACCTAAGTATTTTTAATTAAACAGCTCTCTCCACTCACCGCATGCTTTCCCTTACCAGTTCAAAGACTCCTACTTTGACCCATGTGTTAAAAGTTTGTATCGGTTTTCCATGGCTGTGTTTTGCTTGGCGCATAAGACACGCAATCCTAAATTGTCTTGTTTAAAAGCTAGTTTGTTTACAGTTCACTCTATGCTTCCCCCCCCCCCCCCCCCCCCCCCCTCCCTGTTACATTACCACATGTGCACAGTGTGATCAGGTTCAGGGTGTAGTTACCCACTCCCAACAGGCCCGGTTTGTGTAAACGCCTCGGAATTCTGTACATTTTAAATAAAAAAAAGTTTAAAAAATCATGTGTATTAGCAAAGGGAAAGATCTGCTACACTGGTCAACCCTTCATTCTATTTTATTTAAACATTAAAACAAGTAAAATGGAGTGCTCATCTATTACTTAGGCGCTTCATCAATAACATTTGTCCGTCTGATGTAAAATCGATACGACATACACTGACACAATACTAGAGCAATGGCAAATGTGCCATCATCTGTCATCGACTGGCAATAAAGATATGTCAGAATTGATTTTAGCCCATTTTCCCCCCACACTCTCTCTATCTCTCTCTCCCTCTCTTCCTTTTGCCGTAGCAGTAATAGAAAAAAATAAATGAATGTTATTATGATTGAGGCATGGTCAGCCTTGCCAAACTCAATTAATATTGGAGCAAGGGGCTGTAATGATTTGAGGGACTGTGTGTTTTCATTGTAATGCCCTGCTAGAGATGTTGAGAAAAGAAGAGGGATAGGTGGACGGATTGATGTTTGAGTGGGCGTATTCTCTGGGGGGAAAGGTTTTGTTTTGGCCTCCACTCAATATAGATGTTTTTAACAGACATACAAATTATACCTTGTTATTTTCTTCTTTCTTTTCTTAATTCCATTTCTGGGTTAGCTGCCAGAGTGTTTTGTGCTCCACAATGAAAAAGAAATCTGACCTTGGATTGATAGGGTTTATGGATCCTTAAATCATGTTCAAACTGGAGGAAAACTGTGTCTGTATGTTCGTTGTTTTCATTGTTTCATTTTTCTTTTATATTTTGAATATTGTTTTAATTTAATTAAATATCATACAGTGATTTACTTTTGTATTGTATTGTGCTAATATGTTCAGTTAAATACTGCGTTGTTGGCTAGTTTCATGCAACCCTGGTCAGAGAACACGACTGAGATAAATTCTCTTTAGATCTCATGTGTATTTATCAAGGCATTAGATGATAAATGTAAACAACAACAATAACAAAAAAGCATGTTGAACATCATCAGGAATGAGCTTTATAAATGATCACTTTTGTGCATTACGTTTCAGTGGCCATTTACGGTGGTCCATGCGTTCTCTGTACAGTTGCATCATGTGGCCCTACAGTATGAGTGTGTGCTCCACTCTGTGTCCACTGTGTGTATGTTGTGTGTCAGATTTGCCATCGTGGTTTGTTCCCGCTGGGTTGTGTGTGCCCAAGTTGCGCTGGTGGTAGCGAGCAACATCTGTTTCGGGGTTGTTGTTCCTCTTGGCTGCTTTTCAATTGGATTTCCTCAAGCAGGGCCAAAAGCTGTCACCTCTGCCAGGCTCTGTTAGCAATCACTGCCGGCCCCTATATTAAGTAGGTGGTTCAGGGCTAAGCTAATAACTCTCCCTCCTCTCCTGAGCCATCACACACCAGTACCGGTGTTCCTGCTGGCCTCAGTGTGTGCCTGTGTGTGTGTGTCTTTGTGTGTGTGTGTGTGTGTGTGTGTGTGTGTGTGTGTGTGTGTGTGTGTGTGTGTGTGTGTGTGTGTGTGTGTGTGTGTGTGTCTGTGTCTGTGTCTGTGAACACACATTCGGTTTTCCTCTGGAGCTAAACACCCTGTAGAGGCAGGCTGGCTTGGGGGTCCCTTCCTCAATGTGACAGCCAAACTGACTGAATGTGTGTGTGGGAAAAACATCAGGGAGAGTCCTAATAGCTCTGACTGATTCATTTTCCCTAATAATGTACAGCAGGATGGGAACGGGAAGAAACTTCGACCCTGTCCCTCCCCTCATAGTGTAACCTGAAGAGAATGTTTGCATTGTTTTGTAGCAAATTCCAGCTTGTCAGGATTTTATGTAATTATCACTTTTTCTCCCAATAATTTAAACTTAAATTAGACTAATGAAAGATTAAATTTGACTCTGAAGATGAATAGCGTTTTTGGTATAAGTTGAACAAATACACAACAAAGCACTTTTACATTTTAAATATTATTGTGTAATGTATAACACTGATATCAGTCTAAGAAGTTGCACTCAGGCATTATTATGCATGTTTATTTTTACTTTTACGGCATGGTGTTTCTTTCAAATGCAGCATTTTTATACAAGTGATTTTATGGTCAATCCCAAGTTCAATAAGGCTGGAGTTGGGGAAAGTGTAGCTGGAAGTTGCAAAGCTTTTATTGGGTGGTGTTTACCTCATCAAACTGACAGGGTGACAGGCTGCCCGTCCACCAGCCTGTGTGTCTGCCTTCATGTCTTATTGCCAGCTTCACTGGCCAGCTGGAGCAGTTGCACAGAGCTGGATTTGAACTGCGGACCTGCAAAGTATCAACTCCCTGTTTCACAGCTTTGACAGACACTTTGATTTGACATGCCATGAGCAGTTAAAGTGAAAGTTATGTATACATGTTAATTAAACTGTTTATGCGTAGAGGGGTCAGAGACATTAGCAAGCCCCAGCGCAGAAGTGTGAATTTCTTTGCTTTTCCCCCCATCACAGTGTTTTAACCTCTTCTGTCTCTCATTTCCGTAATGATTACCAGGTGCAAGGGTAGAATTTGTCCTCCCCTTTTTGCCAAGTGCAGATGCAGATAGCTCTATTTGTGAAAAGTGTCTCTGTGTGTTTGAATTTAGGTTGGGATTTTTGACGTTGGGTTCAACTTGTTCAAATAGCTCTAATTTTTGGCATTGGGTGACACTAGAGCCTGGAATTTTCTAAAAGGATGTGGAGGTTGCGGTATTCAGCTACTTGTGAGAAATCTGTTGGCCCAATTGAAAGAATTCATTTGTGAAAACTATACCTATTTAGATTTAGTGTTGGACAAGTATAAATTATTTTTGACATTGAGCAATAGCAGTGCCTCAGATTCTCCTTACAACAGCATGGAACATGTGGTTTACAGTATAAAAACAACGAAATACAGCTATCTCGTTTATGAAGGGTGTTATTTAGACATGGAATGCCGAGATGGATGAAACGTTTAACTTCGTGCCATACCAGTAAAGCAAAGATTTTTCAAACAGTGTTTTTAGTTTCAGTGCTTGCCCTAGAGCAGGGGTGCCCACACTTTTTTGGCTGGTGAGCTACTTTTGAAATGACCAGCTCACAGAGGTCTACCAACCAAAAATAAAATCCCAAATTGCAAGGGTTGCTGAATAACACGTTTTATTTATACATGGGACAACTAGGCTGCAACAAACGACTAATTTGATAACGATTAATCTATCGATTAATGAAACGATAAATCGACTATTCGTACTATTATGCCTTGCACAATTTCTCAAACGCTCTTATTTAGCCATCAACTTTTATATTTAGCTTGAGGTTGTTTTAGGCATGTGGAAACTAGCAATGAAGACAATAAAGATGAATACTTGATTCAAAAATACATATATTATTAAATTAACTAAACAAATTGTGAACACAATTAACATTGCTTTTTATTAATTAAATCAATAATATTTCACATCAAAAGAAACAACAATGTTTTAACAAATCGTACTAAATAATCTGATGACAGAACTGTTAACAGAATAGCTGAAACTTTAACAAAATAAAGAGTAACTCTGTTACCTCTAATCATTAACCCATATAATTGTGTTAACTCCGTGTGTTGCTGACGTGGAAACGTTACTCGTGAATGGGGCTACAGAGCTCCTAGAAAGACAGTCCAACCCGGTGCATTCCTCCGTCTGAATGTGGTGCACTTTTGCTAAATGTTTAGATAAATTGCTCATGTTACCGCCCTTACATGCTAAACACTCTTGGCAAGGAGCATTGTCCACATCGAGACGGGTAACATTTAACCACACCTTGGGGCGCTTCTCTCCGCCATCTCCTCCGTGTGTTGCTGCATGTTGCTGCGTGTGTGTAAACTGTCCCGCCCCCTCGCACACAGAGAGAGAGAGATCTCGTCTCAATTGGAAAGATCAAAAATACACCGACCATAGACGCATTTGTTTGTCTTTTTGCATGTTAGAAACGAGTTGGCGACACTAAGACTGCGAGATAATGTTTGTGTAGCAATAATACATGACCTTTCTCTTTCTCAACTCGCTACTCGGAGGGAAGTCGCTGTCATATGCAGGGGCGGATCTAGACAAATATTCATGGGGTGGCAAGAGGGTGGCAGGAGATTTTGAGGGGTGGCATCCCCTGACAGAAGTATATGCTGATTTAAATCGCAATCATATCAATCAATTAGGGGTGTAACGGTACACGTACCCGTACTGAAATTATTCGGTACGGGCCCTTCGGTTCGGTACACGTGTGTACCGAACGAATATAGCGTTAAACGTAAAAAATTGAGAACATGAACAACTTTCTGGAAGTAATCTATATCATAGAGCGACCAAGTCATTTCATTGGACGAGAGGCATACTATGAGAGCTGGTCACAGGGATGCGTTCAAATGTAGTCAGTAATTTGAGGAACTGTCGAAATGGCGAACGCAGATAAAGTTGAGCTCGAAAATCCTCCGGCATCATTGAGGTCTCCGGTTTGGGAACATTTTGGTTTCGCAGTTACGTACAAGGATGACGGACAAAGACAGGTGGACCGAACCAAAGCTGTTTGTCGGCATTGTTCAACTAACATTGGTTACGCGGCTGGCAATACATCACACTCATTTGAAAAGGCATCACCCGAATGTGAATATTACCGGTACCAAAAGAAAAAAGACTGAAGTGCAAACCCAACTCCCACTAGCATGTAAGCCTCCACCACTCGCAAAGAGTTCAGACCGAGCCAAAGCTATTACAAATGCCAAATATCCTTATGTTGCCATGTTAGCAAAGCGCTACCTGGCTGTATCTGCTGCCACTGTCCCTAGAGAGGGTGTTCTCCACAGCAGGAGACATTGTTAGTGCCAGCAGATCTGCCCTTTCAGCAAGCAATATGGACAAGTTCATCTTTCTTTAAACAACATGAAAATACAATGACAAGCAAGTCCTAATGTCAAGCTGGCTGCTTAGGTACTAGTACAGTTAAAATACAGATTATTTCAGTTCATCGAAATGCTGCACCTTAATGTTTATTTTACTATATTTTGTATTTATTTGAATACATTAGTCACAGTTTAATAATAATTAAAAATATATATTTAATGTTTTGTGATAATTTTTTCTGCTGTACCGAAAACGTACCGAACCGAACCGTGACCTAAAAACCGAGGTACGTACCGAACCGAAATGTTTGTGAACCGTTACACTCCTACAATCAATGTTAACTTGGAAAGCCACAATATTAATATTTTAACTCAATCACATAGGTGATATTATTGTGGCACATCAGTAAAGCCTTACAAGGTGGCAGACGTAATTTAATGAATTTTAACTGAACAATAACTGAATGAGTTTGTTTCACTCTTAGACCAGCAGGGGTACCAATCTATGCAGACTGCTGCAATAAGTACATTAATTAACTGTCTCATCGATGTTTGTCTGAATGAATATGATACTATTAACAATCATATTATTCCTATCAGCTGTCAATCACTGTTAATAAATAATAATAATAATAATAGATTTAATTTGTTAGCGTTTTTACAGGTGCTCAAAGACGCTTTACAGATATAGTGAAGAACTGTTATGATTCACATATTCATTTATTATTGAATAAACTATATTTTTTGGAGGAGTTAATGATGAATGTTCATCAAGATGCTTGCTCACCCTCCTTCAAATTTGAAAAACAAGTAATTATATCATTATTGATATACAGTTACAACCTTGACTTTACATCAGAAAGAACAAACATTAAAGAAGTGACTAACTGCATCAGTTAGGGTTAAAACACGTGTATTCAGCTAAAACATAAACATCGCTGCAGTTATTATCCAGTGGAAGGTCCTTACCTACTGGCCTAGTTAAATCAAAGTGGTTACTTTCTGTTGGCTGGGCAGTGTAGTTTTACACACCGTCTTATTTTACTTTCTCAGGACTTAAAACTGTTTTTTGGGGGCAGACCTCCTCAAATAAAAATATATATACACGCATACAAGGTCATCGTCTTAACAGTTTGTTATTCTCATCGAGTCATCCGTGAGCAGAGCATCAAGTTGGCATGTCTATTGTCTATTGTCTAATGCGGCGATTACTATTTTGTTCAGCAAAACGCCTCACAAACTTATTAAGATCAACAGCTGTAGTGCGTTTTGATTCAATGCTGAGTACAGCCAAACTTGACATTCTCTTCTCTGTCATTGTAGACCGCAACTACCTCATTCCTTCAGTACTTGGGTCCGAAAGGCTTCTCGTTTTGCGCCGTTCCCACGTTCAAGTGAATTCGCCACCAATCATATTTCCACTCTCGCGCCAGGACCGGGGGAGGGGTTACATGACGTGCATCTTGTGCTGCATTCACTTGCACTGGGACATTAGAGACTTTCTCTCATAAATGTCCGATGACCCACAACTTTTCTTTCAAAACAAAGATGCCAACTGGGGTGGCAGCTGGGGTGGCAAGGCTATTGTTTAGGGTGGCAGTTGCCACCCCATGCCACCCCGGTAGATCCGCCCCTGGTCATATGCCTTGTGAACACTCCGAGAATGCCTCTCCACGTTACCTTTCTTTGGCAGAGCGACGCTTGCTTTACAAATAACCTTTGAATGTGACATCACAAAAAAATATTCTTCCTCCCATTCTGGATGGAAGTGGTATATTTTTAGCTTTTTGCTCGGTCCCGCACTCATTTTGTTGTTTGTCTCTTTAACTTAATTTGAGTTCTCATTCATAACACTCCGTTCGATGTCTCACTATGGAATGCGCCTCATCGCGGAGCAAACAGAAGCATCAATCTCATTACGCCAATCCTGATTGGCTGGTGATCTTGACGTCAGCGTCAGGGAATCCACCCCCTATAAGTAGCTTGCGCTACGTCGCATGCGTCATTCAAACACCTCTTCTCGCTTCAGAGCACATCTCGATGGTAGCCGGGCTCAGGGTCGGCTCTAGAACAAATCGAATGGGGGGGCAATCATTTACCAAGGGGGGGCACACACTGCCGTCAACAACCAACACACAAACACCAACGCAACTTCAATTTAAAAAAACATGCTGTAAAGTCTATTGTCTTTCACACACATTGCAGGAGTGTAGTGCTATTGTATAGCGCACCTATGACTTGTGCATACATGCACGGTTGTGGCACGACCACCAAAACAGAAACATATAAGGACAGAGGGTGTCGTTATCTCATACTGATATTCTGCACAAACTGTGCTGTTGTATTTGTTGTAAAGTGTCTTTACTGTAGGTTATTTTTTATTATATGTTTTTTATAAAATGTGCTATATAAATAAAACTTGATTTGATTTGATATGGACATAGGCCACCATATAAAAAGTATGCAAATGTATTTAGTATCCTATCCATGTGAACATGTTTTAGGTGGGAGTGGACCTAACCTATAGGAGGGTCTGGGGGCAAGCTCCCCCGGGAAGATTATTTTTTAAATATTGAAGTTAAACGCATCAATCTGGTGCACTTTGAGAGCAAAATGAAGAGATCTATGGATAGCCTACACCTCTCAGCATCCATATGAAACACAACTGTACACAGATTTACTTTTTCTTTATGGATATTTTACTAATCATTCCCCTTTTAAACTGTATTCTTGTGTTACTGTCCAATAGTGTTTCATACCCGTTTTTCATGTATTCTCTCTTTAACAACTATAATGATCATATTGTAGTGCCGTGAAAAGAGAGTCGGAGGCGGTGTATTAAGAATGGAGTTCCAATCTTTATTATCCATTACTTTCAGAGAGGTTAACACATGCACTGCTCTGCCTGATGAGCTAGCAGGAATGGCAGCTAAAGCTACAGGTGTTCCCCACTAAAGGGTCCGTGTGGCAACACAATAAGCAAGGTGAATTATGTCCAATAACGTGTCACCACACAAGCCCCCCCAGAATTCACACATAAACAAAATCAGCATGGCGGGGAGGAACGACACGCCGACCCCCACGACTCCTGAGCACGGGAGTCGGAAAAGTGACTCCCGCCTGTGCGGCCCCCGGAAGGGGAGGGACCGGAACAACAGGTCTTAAATCCGTGACAGGGGACGAGGCCGGGGGGCGGCCCCGTCGCAGAGGTCGAGCCAGCACCACAGGCTGGTCCAAGTCCAGGTGAGCAGCCTTCACCCGGTCCACCGAGACGTGCTCGGCCTTGCCACCCAGGTCGACCACCAGGTGCTTGTCCCCGTGCTCCAAGACCCGGAAAGGCCCATCATAAGGGGGCTGCAGGGGGCCTCTGTGCGCATCGTGCCGGATGAACACGTGCTCCGCCGAGCGGAGCTCTGCGGGAACCTGGGACACCTGAGTACCGTGCTGAGTAGTAGGGATCGGAACAAAGGCCTCAGCGGCGTCACACAGGAAAACCCGCTGGGCCGACGCCGACCAGGGAGCCGATGCATTTGGGAGGAAATCCCCCGGAACTCTCAGCGGCTGACCGTAGACCATCTCCGCTGTAGAACACTGCAGATCTTCCTTAGGTGCGGTCCTCAGGCCCAGCATCACCCAGGGCAGCTTGTCGACCCAGTTACCGTCCGTAAGGCCGGCCTTGAGGGCCGCCTTCATGGAGCGATGAAAGCGCTCGCAGAGACCGTTAGCCTGAGGGTGGTAAGCGGTAGTCCTGTGCAGCTTAACCCCCAAACCGCCTGCCACAGCGTTCCAGAGCTCGGACGTGAACTGAGAGCCCCTGTCTGAGGAAATGTCTGACGGGGTGACAAAACGACACACCCACGTTGCAATGAAGGCCCGGGCAACGTCTGCGGCTGATGTCGAAACGAGCGGAACCGCCTCCGGCCAACGGGTCGTCCTGTCCACCATGGTGAGGAGGTAGGAAAACCCCTGAGAGGAAGGCAACGGACCAACCAGGTCAATGTTGACGTGATCAAACCTCCTCTCAGGCACCAGGAAACGCTCCAACGGGGCCTTCGTGTGGCGGTGCACCTTAGCGCGTTGACAAGCCACGCACTCCCTGGCCCAAGTCCTCACGTCCCTTTTCAGTCCTTGCCAAACGAACTTCGCCGCTACCAAACGGACCGAAGGTTTAACGCCGGGGTGTGACAGGCCGTGCACAGCCTCGAACACAGGACGCCTCCAGCTGGCAGGGACGACAGGACCGCGCCAGGCCCGTAGAGACGTCACACAGGAGAGTAATGCCCGTGTCGCCGAACACCACGTCCTCCAAGCGCAGCCCCGCGCTCTCCACCTTCAGGGCCTGGACGCCGGGATCTGTGACCTGGTCTGCCGCCATGCGAGTATAGTCCAGGCCCAACTGGACGGCACCGATGACGACCCTGGAGAGGCAATCAGCAACCAGGTTCGACTTGCCAGCCACGTGCTTAATGTCCGTAGTGAACTCCGATTTGTAGGACAGCTGCCGCTGCTGACGTGCCGACCAAGGCTCCGCCACTTTTGACATGGCAAAGGTGAGCGGCTTGTGGTCGACAAACGCCGTAAATTCACGGCCTTCCAGCATGAAACGGAAGTGCCGCACGGCCAAATAAAGTCCGAGGAGCTCCCGGTCAAAGGCGCTGTATTTGCGTTCTCTAGGCGTCAGCTGGCGGCTGAAAAAGGCGAGCGGCTGCCAAGCGCCCTCCACCCACTGCTCGTGCACTGCGCCGACCGCGTAGTCTGACGCGTCCGTGGTGATGGAGATGGGAGCCGTAGATGATGGGTGTGCCAGTAAAGCCGCCTGAGCCAACGCGGTCTTGACCTCAGCAAAAGCGCCGTCCGCCTCTGCTGTCCAGTCGATCTCCTGGACGGGGGTCTTGCCTTTCAACGCTTCATACAGCGGCCGCATGATGTGTGCGGCCCGGGCGATGAAACGGTGGTAGAAAGTCACCATCCCCAGAAACTCACGGAGCGACCGGGCTGTGAGCGGGCGAGGAAACGCCGCAACAGCCTCCACCTTCGCTGGCAGAGGTGTCGCACCGCCCTTGGTGACGCGGTGCCCCAGGAAATCGATGTCCGACACCCCGAACTGGCACTTTGCAGGATTGATGATTAATCCGTGTTCGTTGAGCCGTGTGAAAAGGGCTCGGAGGTGGGACAGGTGCTCCTGCACTGAAGCGCTGGCGACGAGTATGTCGTCGAGGTAAACAAACACAAACGGCAGGTCCCGCAGCACCGAATCCATCAGGCGCTGGAACGTCTGAGCGGCATTCTTGAGTCCAAAAGGCATCCGCAGGAACTCAAAAAGTCCAAAAGGCGTTATCACTGCTGTCTTGGGAATGTCCAGGGGGTGCATGGGCACCTGGTGGTATCCACGCACCAGGTCCACCTTGGAAAACACCCCCGTACCGGCCAGATGCGCCGAAAAGTCCTGAATGTGCGGCACCGGATAGCGGTCAGGCGTAGTGGCGTCGTTGAGTCGGCGGTAATCCCCGCACGGGCGGAACCCGCCGTTCGATTTGGGAACGACGTGCAGGGGGGAAGCCCAAGGACTGTCGGAGCGGCGGACAATGCCCAGGCGCTCCATGGTTGCGAACTCCGCCCTCGCTACAGCCAGCTTAGAAGGGTTCAACCGCCGGGCCCTGGCGTAGACAGGAGGCCCTCCGGTAGTGACGTGGTGTTCCACGCCATGCTTAGTGGTAAGCGCAGAGAAGGTGGGTAGCGACAGGTCTGGAAACTCGGCCAACAGTCTGAGAAACGTGTCTGCACCTGACAGCGAGCCTGACAGCCCGTCGTACGCTGCGCTGCCAAGTGTGCACACGAGGGAAGAAAACGTTAAGGCATCAACCAAACGCCTATTCTTAACGTCCACTAAGAGTCCATGAGCACACAAAAAAATCCGCTCCGAGGAGGGGAAAAGAAATGTCCGCTGTCACAAAATCCCAGCTGAAACGCTGTCCTCCGATGCACAAACACATAGGCCTCACGCCGTACGTGCGAATGGGACTGCCGTTAGCCGTCGTCAATCGCGGTCCGTGCCCCCCACGGGCGACGTCTTCACTCGACGCTGGAACTACGCTCCGTTGAGCGCCCGTGTCACACAGAAACAGGCTCCCCGAAACGCTGTCGCTGACGAAGAGGAGCCTGCACGTGCCGCCGACGCTCAGAGCCACTACTGAGCGCCGGCCCCTCCGTTTCCGTTGTAGCTACACGGAGCGATGCATCTCTTCGCCCTTGTCCCGAAACGTGCGTGGTAAACGCACTCTCCGGCGTCTCCACGCCGGCTAGCCACAGCCGTGTCCGGCCTCCGCCACGCTTTCTTGACTGCCGGTGGGCCGCTGAGCGTCGCGGCTAACGTCTCTGCCCCGGGCTGTTGCGTAGCCAGGAAAAAACGATCCGCTTCCTCAGCCAAAGCACGGGGCTCCGTGACAGGCGTGTTGGCCAGCGCCGTCTGTACCCGGGGAGGCAAGTGACGCAGGAAAATCTCCGTGAATAAAATACGGGGATCTTCCCCCCCTAGCAGATTTAGCATTTTCTCCATTAGCTGGGATGGCTTGCTGTCTCCTAGGCCTTGAATGTCAAGTATCTGGCGGGCCCTCTCCTTAGCAGATAAGCTAAATGTCTTAAGGAGAAGGGCCTTAATCGCCTCATATTTGCCATGATGTGGGGGGGCTGCGATGAATCCCACCAACCTGGACGACGTGGAGCTCCCCAGCGCTGCTACCACATGGTAGTATTTTAGGTCCCCGTGACGGACCTGTCGGCAGGCGAAATGTGCCTCCACGTGTGCGAACCATGCCTCCGCGGTGTGCTCCCAGAATTCCGGCAGCTTTATGAAAACATCGCGCTCAGCCATGTTCGTTAATTTTCCGGAAACTTTCTCGGAAAAGTCAGGGTCACCAGTGTAGTGCCGTGAAAAGAGAGTCGGAGGCGGTGTATTAAGAATGGAGTTCCAATCTTTATTATCCATTACTTTCAGAGAGGTTAACACATGCACTGCTCTGCCTGATGAGCTAGCAGGAATGGCAGCTAAAGCTACAGGTGTTCCCCACTAAAGGGTCCGTGTGGCAACACAATAAGCAAGGTGAATTATGTCCAATAACGTGTCACCACAATATAAAGGTATTCCTCGAAAATACTTACATAAATGGTGACCAAACCGTTTGAGACCCACTGAGATAACTTACACTAAAGTGAACTATCTAAACACTGAGAGAGTCCTTACCTCACTGAGCTGACGTTATAAGATCCTCTCAGTCTGACAGGAGAGGACTCTCTCCTGACAGCCCTTTATATCCGTTAGCATAGCTAGCTAACCAGATGCTAACAACATTCCACGTTACCACTCGCGCACTCACAAAATGCGCTCGTGCCACACAGAGCCGAGCTTGAATGAAACACAGAGACCCATGTACTTGTACTGTACTGTATATCATATTATTTTCGATGGCTTTACTGTATAATCAGTACAACAGATGAACAGATCGCCACTGGGCTTTCATCTAAACACACAGCCACGTAATGATAACAAAAAAAAGGTCGGGGGTCATTCGTCAAGCAACACACCAATCAAAGAGCAGCAGTGAGTACACCTCAGGCTGTGTTTTATATTTGTATTCTTTATTTCTGATGTATTTCACACAAAAAACCTTTAGTAGAAACGTTTTCACTTATATGATTAAAAAAAGAAAAAAACGGCAAAGTGGCAAGGCTTGCCAACCCTGCGTTGGGGGGGAACAGTGACTCATTTGGGGGGGCATGGCCCGCGAATGACCCCCCATGACGCCGACCCTGGCCGGGCTAGCTTAACAGTCCACAGACTGAACCCAAAGCTAACTTTCGGTCGACGGGCGCTCGCCGGCTACTCTTCTGCTTCGCAAGAAGACTGTTAATGCTAACACACCAGTTAGTATTACAATCGACCTCGCCGTTTCTTTCCTCGGAACTTAAGGTAAGGTTTTGATTTTTTCAAGCTAGCAACACACCTGTTGCTAGCTTGCTTTCCCTCACTACCGACACCACGGTAGCGAGGCTACGTACCTGTTACGAGCGGGTCCTCTCCACGCCACGCGGCGAACAAGATGGACGCCTCTCTCCCTCACACCAGAGGAGTCAGGGACTCGGAGGCTCGGCTCTGCGGCTGCGGGTTGAAAATATCAGGCACAGACTCACACCAGGTCTGCTCGTCCTGCCTCGGGCTGGAACACGCCCAGGAGGCTATTGACAACCCCGGCTCGTGCGGGCATTGTGCCCGCTTCACCGTAAAGAGCCTCCGCCGACGGTTAGCACGCCAAGCTAACTTGTCGGGACAGGACCCCCCTCATGTCCGCTGGAGCCCCACGCTTTACCAAGCTGGGGCTCCCGGCTGGACCTCACCATGGTTTCGCCCGCGGAGGATGTCCTGGAATTGGATTATATGGAGGACGAAGAAGGTGCCTCTGAGTTCCTCCTGTCTGATTCGGATGAGCAAGAAGACGATATCTTCGTGTCATCGGCTCAGGCTGCAAAGCCGGGAGCGATGGCTGCTCTCCCGGGCGATAGCACACCAGCTTCGCCCTGTCTGAGCATGGACCTGCAGGCCGTGTGTCAGCGTGCCGCATCCAGACTAGACATCCCGTGGCCCGAAATGGCCTAGGAGACCTCCAGGTCCCGTTACGAGGGGAAACATTTTCCCCAAGCAACGAGGACAAAGAGGCAACTCCTTACGGTCTTCCCGGAGATGTTGGATGAGGTGTCGGTCTCGTGGAGAGACCGGCCCTTTAGCAACAAGGCCCCAATCCAGGGTGCCGCCTCCCTAGACTGTGACGGTATGGAGAGGCTCGGCCTGCTCCGCATACCGCCTATGGAACCGCTGGTGGCAGCCCACCTCCTACCGAGGCTGGTCCCGTCACCAAGCAGGAACCCCACGCTGGCAGCGAAGGCGGACCGATTCCAGTCGACCATGACTGAACGGTCCTACAGAGCCGCAGCGTTGTCCGCCAGGGCTTTGAACGTTTCCTCGCTGCTAACCGCATACCAAGCGGAGTTCTGCGAGGATCTGTCAAGCAATCCTGGACCGGCCGTTCTGGACGAGATGGCCGCGATCACAGACATTTGTCTCCGTGTTCAACGCTGCGCCGTCCAGGCCACGGGCAAGGCAATGGGGATCATGGTGGTGGCAATGGGGATCATGGTGGCGTAATGAGATTGATGCTTCTGTTTGCTCCGCGATGAGGCGCATCCCATAGTGAGACATCGAACGGAGTGTTATGAATGAGAACTGGGGTTACGTAAGTAACCTATAGTTTTCCCGGCACTTGACTGATTTTGTATCGCTTTGCATTCTGGGTTAACAGACTGGAAAGCGATAGGTCGCTTTTTCTGTCAAGTAAACTCCTGAATTAAGTGGCAGGGAGGCCAAGGGAGGAGGGACCAAAACCAGTTTTGTCTATTTTAACGGAGCTGGATTTTTTTTTTATGAATGACTCGCGATCTACCAGCATTGCCCCCGCGGTCGACGTACTGGGCACCTCTGTCCTAGAGCAACTTCATTTAAACTGTTGACATTATAGACCAACTAAATGCCTAACTTCTGACAATGTATTTTTGTAAAGGCTGAATTAATTTCCCCTCAACAATCCATAATAAAAAGTTTTAAAGACTCATATTGATGTGTCTTTCTTGTAATGCTAAACAATTGCTATTCGTATACAAGCAAATTGCAAAATTGAAGTCACCCAGCTAAGGGGACATGGAAAGTAAGCATTGATCTTTAGAGGTGGCTGGCCACAAAACACTGAAGGCCTGTACTGTAAAAAGAGACTTGTTTTGAGATCTATATTTGGAAACAGATTTTTGTCAAAGGCACCATGGATACATTACAGGGCATGACAACATGTACCAAAAATGAAGTCCCTGGAATTATCCATAAAGCATCTTACAATAAATAACCTCCCCCCTGACCCCCCATAAAGTCACAAAAGTCATTATACCTCTTATCATTATATATCTAATGTTTACTTTGTATCCCTGCTCATATAAAAGGAGTGCAAAGCTGACAGCAGCAATTTATTAAAAGGAAAACAACTCTGCCAACAGACTCCCCTTTTATCATAGTTTTCATATCTTTACATTTAAAAATTGCTTCCCAAGGACAATATCATAAAATGTTTTCTTTCTAAAAGGTTTACCTGCCAGCGCTGTGCTCCCGACGCTAACTTTACACATATGGGAGGTCGGTGTAGATGAGGAAATAGGGATGAGGAAAGGCAAGGGGGGTAAATACGGAGAAGTTGTTCACCATTAGTTGGTTATTTGTAACACGGAAAGAAAGATGGGATGACTAACACTGATGATCTCTTGGTACTACAGCGTTGTTGGTAGCGTACACATTCAAATGTATTCATTTAATTTGATTAATTTATTAATTTCTGCTGATTGTTATATAAAAGGGTTATATGTCATTTGACCTAGTATCATTACATTGCATTGACTTTTGTATACATAATTACATTACATTGCATTTAGCTGACGCTTTCATCCAAAGCGACTTACAATAAGTGCATTCGACCAAGAAGGTACAAACTAGAAGAAAACAGAATCATAGAAGTACATCAGGTTTCATAGAGCCAAAACATTTCAAGTGCTACTCAACTGGCTTTAGATAAGCCGGTCCTTTATTAGTATATAAGTGCTTAATAGTTCTATCGCTCGAAGTGGAGTCGAAAGAGATGAGTTTTCAGTCTGCGCCGGAAGGTGTGTAAGCTTTCTGCTGTCCTGCTGTCAATGGGGAGCTCATTCCACCATTTAGGAGCCAGGATAGAAAACCAACGTGTTTTTGCTGATAGGAACTTGGGTCCCCCTCGCAGTGCGGGTGCAGCGAGCTGTTTGGCTGATGCAGAGCGGAGTGCACGTGCTGGGGTGTACAGTTTAACCATGTCCTGGATGTAGGAAGGGCCAGATCCATTCACAGCATGGTACGCTAGTACCAGTGTCTTGTCTATGATAATCTATTTGTATGCCATAATGAAGATAGCCCTGAGTCTATTGTGGTCTATATTTCTCTCTCTTTAACTCTGCTGGCACCATTTTCTGTAGTTTAATGTGGAGATCTACTGTAACTATAATATACATTCACCACTGACCTTTCCTGGAATAAGCAGTTCCATTGATACAGTTCTCATTCATAACACTCCGTTCGATGTCTCACTATGGGATGCGCCTCAACGCGTATGCAAACAGAAGCATCAATCTCATTACGCCAATCCTGATTGGCTGGTGATCTTGACGTCTACGTCAGGGAATCCACCCACCCTTTAAGTAGCTTGCGCTACGTCACAGCGTCATTCAAACACCTCTTCTCGCTTCAGAGCACATCTCGAATATCAGTAGCCGGGCTAGCTTAACGGTCCACAGACTGAACCCAAGCTAACATTCGGTCGACGGGCGCTTGCCGGTTACTTTTTTGCTTTGCAGAAGAATTGAACAAATATTAACACACCAGTTAATATTGTAATCTGCCCCGCCGGTTTTTCTTTCAAAATAACGGTAAGGTTTGATTTTTTTTCTTCAAACAGTAACATACCTGTTGCTAGTTTATCCCTCCGCGCCGACACCACGGCGAGCGGGGACGGACTCTTCTCTCCCTCACACCAGAGGAGACGGAGATAAGAAAGATATTAACACACCAGTTAATATTTTTTAAAGAAAAATCTACCCCGTCGTTTTTTCCTTTCGGAATAACGATAAGGTTGGATTTTTTTCGGTAATATACCTGTTACTGGCTTGTCCCACGGCGCCGACACCCTGGCAAACAAGGATGGACCCTTCTCTCCCTCACACCAGAGGAGTTGGAGGCTCGGAGGCTCGGCTCGGAGGCTCGGCTCGGAGGCTGCGGGTTTAGGATCTCGGGCACGGACTCACACCAGGTCTGCTCGTCCTGCCTTGGGCTGGAACACGCCCAGGAAGCTATCGATACCCTTGGTTCGTGCGGGCATTGTGCCCACTTCACCATCAAGAGCCTCCGCCGACCGCTAGCGCGCCTAGCTAGCCTGTCGGGACGGGACCCCTTCATGTCCGTTGATTCGCCGGCCGGCAATCGGGACATGGTGGCGACCGCCGCGGAGATTGAGCCCCGCGCTGTGTCAGGCTGGGGCTCAACAACGGCGGTAGCCGCGGAATCGGAGACCCGCGCTGTGTCAGGCTGGGGCCCGGTGGCGGCAAGAGACGCGAGAGCGGAGCCCCGCGCTGTGTCAAGCTGGGGCTCCCAACTGGACCTCACCGTGGTTCTACCCGTGGAGGATGTCCTACAGCTGGATTATATGGAGGAGGATGAAGAGGATGCCTCTGAGTTCCTCTTATCCGACTCGGATGAGCACGAAGATGACATCTTCGTTTCATCTGCCCAGGCTGCCAAGCCGGAGGCGATGTCCGCTCCCCCGGGCGAAAGCACCCCAGCTTTGCCCTGCCTCAGTATGGACTTGCAGGCCGTGTGCCAACGCGCTGCGTCCAGGCTGGACATGCCCTAGCCTGAAGTGGCCAAGGAGACCTCCAGATCTCGCTATGAGGGGAAGAACTTGCCCCAAGCAGCGAGGATGAGGAAGCAGCTTCTCCCAGTCTTTCCAGAGATGCTGGACGAGGTGTCGGTCTCCGTGGAGAGACCACCCTTTCAGCAACAAGGTCCCAATCCAGGGTGCCTCCTCTTTGGACTTTGTCGGCATGGAGAAGCTCGGCCTGCTCCGCATGCCGCCCATGGAACCGCTGGTGGCAGCCCACCTCCAACCGCGGCTGGCTTCGGCACAGAGCAGGAACCCCACGCTACCGGCAAAGGCAGACCGCTTCCAGTCAGCAATGACCGAACGAGCCTATAAAGCCGCAGCTTTGTCCGCCAGGGCGCTCAACGTCTCCTCGCTGCTGACCGCCTACCAAGCGGAGCTCTGCGAGGACATGACGATCAAACCTGAGCCTGCTGTGTGGAACGAAATCGCAGCGATCACGGACATTTGCCTCCATGTGCAGCGCTGTGCAGTCCAAGCCACGGGCAAAGCACTGGGGATTATGGTGGTACAGGAGAGAGCCAGGTGGCTTACCCTGACGAACCTTCCAGACCGGGAAAAAGAGGACGTCTTGGACATGCCTATTGTTCCCGAGGGCATATTTGGCTCCGCTCTAGCTTCGATGCAGCAGCGGTGAGAATCCAAAAAGAAGGAGGATGAGGCTCTCCAGCTTTGTCTTCCCCGAAGGGTCCAGCCGCCGCCTTCAACGGCCCCGCGGCAGTCCTTCGCTCAGGCTGCCTCACGTCCTGCCCGTTTCAAGATCCCAAACAGCAGAGGCCACAGCCCGCCCCGGGTCTCCAGCCCAGACACGAGGCGAGGACGAGCTGGCCAAGAAAGTCTCCGGTTCCGGCAGCAGCCGCTCAGGCACAGCCGGCACAGACTTTCAGCCACCAGACGAGGAAGAAGAAGAGGGCGGCCTGACAGCCTCCTCTCCTCTCCTCGATAAAGGAGCTGGAAGTTCCCTGTTCTCCAGCTCCAGAACACGTTCCAGTGTTAGATGCTCATGTGTTTCCGGGGTGCAACCATGCCCCCATCTTCCCGCCGCCTCGAGTGATGTCAGAACGTCATCCTCAAGTTCGCGCCATGAGGGAAATGGACTTAACATCAACGACAGCAAGCTCCGCTGCTCGTTTGAGTCACACAAACACATGTCATCACTATTGTCTTTTAATAAATAATTTTCCACTGTCGTTTCTAGGCTTAAAGCCAAGGGCGCAGTCAATACAAATTTAAAAGAAAGACAATAAAAACAATAAACAGTCTGACGTCTACCCCCCTTCTAAGAGTGGCTGCTACCTCTCTCAGAAGGCGGACGATGGACGGGGCTGTGAAGGCATCACCGCCACGTGCATGCGCAGTGTCGACCGGGGTTGTCAACCTGGGGTACCACCGTGTTCAGACACTAGAGGGCCCCATAACACAACAAATAAAGACACAGAGGGCAGACGGCAGTGATGTGACATCTCCACTCGCTTTGAGAAGCGAAAAGTGGAGGATGCTCACAGATTCTGCTTGGGTTTTCAAGACAATAACACAGGGTTACAGACTCCAATTCGCCGTCACCCCCCCCTCACTTTTCGGGCATTCTGCATTCGCAAGCCCGGGGAGAGTCGGCCCATTTTCTAGAACAAGAGATCCTCTCGCTACTAGACAAGAAGGCTATATCTATATTACCCTCCGAACAGAGTCAGAGCGGCTTTTATTCCAAGTATTCTCCTCGTTCCCAAACGGGGAGGGAACGGGATTCGGCCTATACTAGATTTGAGGGCTCTAAACAAATATCTCAAAAGATACAATTCAAGACTGCTCACTCACACATCTCCGTTACGTCTCGTGCGCCAAAACGATTGGTTCACATCAGTCGACCTGAAAGACGCGTATTTCCACATCCCAGTATATTATCCACACAGGAAATATATTGAGGTTCGCCTTTCAGGGTGTCTGTTACGAGTACAGAGTACTTCCCTTTGGTCTGTCTCTCAGCCCACGAGTGTTTGTACGGTGTACGGAAGCCGCAATAGCCCCGTTAAGACAAAAGGGTATTCGCCTGGCAACTTATCTGGACGATTGGCTCCTTCTCGCACAGTCGGAGCAAGAGGCTATTACGCAGACGAATGTCCTCGTAAAACACCTGCTCGACCTGGGTTTCGTAATAAACACAGAAAACAGCATGTTGTCCCCAGCCCAGACTGTACTCTTCCTGGGCCTACGCCTGAATTCGGTAACCTTTACAGCCCGCCTGTCAGCAGAGAGAGTGAAAGCCTTCAGGGCTTGCCTCGCTCATTTCCAGCCACGCAAATATGTTTTCTTCAGATCATGTCTGCGGTTACTGGGGCTCATGGCGTCAGCCATCCTGGTGGTACGACTGGGACGCTTACATATGAGGGAGTTTCAGCGCTGGGTAGCTGCCCCTCAGACTGGACCCCGTGCGTCATGGCGCGCGGGAGAGTGATGGTCACTATGAAATGCGTAATGGCACTGCGCCACTGGCTGCACCCGACTTTTCTAGTACGGGGGCGTGCCTATGAGTGCTGTCCTATCGCGGAAGGTGGTCACCACAGACGCATGTCTGACGGGCATGCGTCTGTAGTCGCCGGAAGTCCCCGGAGTTGGGGACTGGCTTCAGTAGGAGCTGCTGGGACTCCCAGCAGCTTCTACTGAAGCCTTCCGAGTAAATCGCCAGAACGGCCGACAACCTCCTCATCTCCACCGCTCCCATGTTTTATTTTGTGTTGCCATAGAGTTAGTCTCTATCTGCGTTTCTGCGCTGGGCTAATGCTAATGCTAATAATGCTAATGCGAGGATAATAAAATGGCGGCTTCACAAAACTTTTGGGAGTTTTACGGGGCGTGGTTTGCAATACGCCCAGCCAATAAGAAATATAGCTCTTTTCTCACAAGAGAGCCGCACGAAAGTCCCTGCTCTCTAGCAGGGACTTTCGTGGGGGTAAAAAGGTTCTCATGAACTAATTTTAGTACCGGCTCTTTTTGGTGTGAACGCGACAAAAGAGTTCTCATGAACTAAGTTCTCATGGACCTTTGTGGGAAAAGTACTGCGGTGTGAATGCGCCGTAAGTGGAGGGTGTTTGAGGAGTGGTGCCTTAAAAAACGACATCTCTTTTCAATGTCCTGTCGGGGTGATTTTATCATTTCTACAGGACCTGATTGATAAACACAGAGCTTTGTCTACGATCAAAGTGTACCTGGCTGCTATTGCTGCATGCCATGTGGGCTTTGAGGGAAAGACGGCTAGCCAACATCCCTTGGTCTGCCGTTTTATGAAAGGGGCTCGCAGGCTCCTCCCTGTTTCCAGGTCACTGGTGCCCTTATGGGACTTGGCAGTGGTTTTAGATGGGCTCACTCGACCTCCATTTGAACCCCTGGAAGAAGCTGACATGAAACACCTGACACTGAAGACAGTGTTGTTACTGGCTCTGGCATCTGCCAAGCGAGTCAGTGACATTCATGCGTACATCCTTCATGCACTCAGTTTGTCCCGGGGCAAACGAGAGTGTTGCTGAAGCCCAACCCTGCCTTTGTACCTAAGGTGGTTGGCTCATGTACCCCCATTAACATTGAGGCATTTCCTCTGCCACTGTGTTCCTCTGAGGAACAGCGGCCGAATTTGCTGTGTCCAGTTCGTGCTTTACGCATCTATATGGACAGGTCAAAAGAGTTTCGATGCAATGACCAACTCTTTGTATCCTGGGCTAACCCTTCATAAGGGCAAGCCCGTTACCAGGCAACGGCTCTCCCCACTGGATTGTGGAAGCGATTGCTCTGGCTTATACGTGTCAGGGGTTTGCAGGCACCAACGGGCCTGCGTGCTCATTCTACTTGTGGACTGGGCTACATCCTGGACTTTTGTTCAAGGGTGTTTCCATCCAAGACATTTGTGCAAGCAGCGAGCTGGTCCTCAACCGCTCACTTTTGTCCGCTTTACAGGCTAGATGTCTCTGCTCCAAGTGTGGCCCGCGCAGTGCTGGGCCCCGTGTTGAGACAGGGTTCTACCTGTTAAGTTCTGCTGGTTTTGGTGATTTTCGAGATAAGCATGTCTAGCAATACGGGAGTTTCAAATATCCCCATAGTGAGACATCGAACGGAGTGTTATGAATGAGAACTATAGGTTACTTACGTAACCCCAGTTCTCAGAGTAACATGAAGTGAGATGTCTCACCAGACGGCCCTCCTTGCTAAGGCGAAGCGAGAAGAGGGTGCTATTTTGAATGACGCTGCGACGTAGCGCAAGCTATCTTAAAGGGTGGGTGGATTCCCTGACGTAAGGACGTCAAGATCACCAGCCAATCAGGATTGGCGTAATGAGATTGATGCTTCTGTTTGCATACGCGTTGAGGCGCATCCCATAGTGGAGAACATCTCACTTCATGTTACTCTGAGAACTGGGGTTACGTAAGTAACCTATAGTTTTCCATTATAGCATTACATTGATGTACGCAAAACCTTCATTATAGCAGTGTTTTTGAAACCACACTAGAAATTGATTGATAAAGGAATTTGTGTACACAATGTTGGTGATGGAAGAAATTATGGCTTGGTGAATGTGGATCATATTCATCCATGCTATTTTTTATTAATTACTTGTTTAGGCAAATGTTTAAAATGCCTGGTTTATGTTTTACGAGAGAACACACTGTATTTAGTTTCATTTGATATATGCTTGAAAAATATGGGTGTAACATGTAATCAATTATAATAATAAGATGTCATATGATGCCCATTATATGATGCTTGTGGAAAGTATCTTCAAGCTAACAACTCCAATGGCTAATTACTTGTCTACTAATTAAATTAAATGAGTAAATGTGTGAAAGGCTTTCAATATTGTTCTACCATCTGGCAACTGGTTCACTTAACTTTTAATTGCAATTCAAACTGCATTTTACCTAATAATACAGGAGATGTCAATCTCTTTAGACAGGATATAATAAACTCATTATCTGCCTTATATCTCTATATTTTGACAGTAAAGTAAGCCTTTTATTCATGTGCACACACATTTAGGCTCTTAAGTAGAAACATTTACACAAACACTGAGATAAGGCTTTTAATGGCACAAAGGAAGTGTTTGGTGTATCACCTCGAACATTTAATTGCACTCTGCCGACACTTTTAGAAACAGTGAGGTACAAAGACACCAGAGGAAGAACTTGTTAAACTTCTAAAATAATGTTGTTAATATTACACAACAGCCGGGAGTAAACAGTATAAACCACATTAAGTGAATTAACTTACAATTATTTTAGGTAAATTGATCTCTATGATTTTTTCTGTCTGCTTTTCCTTTAGACCAAATGCTATTTGGTTTCTCCGCGCTGCAGCATAATAATACAAACTCTGGGGTAATAATGTTTTCAGGGCAAACACAGTGTTTGTTGGCGTTTAACTTTTTAAACATACAATTGTTTCCCCTAATTAGCTCGATGCTAATTAATTTATGCTTCCCTGTTTGATGTACAGTATGGCAATACTTTGAAAGCAATTGCATTCTTTCTTTGCATAAATTTGTAGCATTTGCTGCCGAGTTCAAAAGAAACAGGACTGAGTTTAGAAAAGCACACATGCATTTAAATAATGTGCCCCATTTTTGTCTCTGTTTGTTTTTAGTGGGAATATTAATGAATTAACATTTTAAACAATCCATCATTATTGTTGTGCTGCCACTTATTTTTAACTCAATTACATTTTAATAGATCATTTTTCCTAATGTGCACAGTATGTTCTCCCCACTTTGTTCACTACACAACAACATATTATTACAAATAAGAGGAATGATCAAAAACATGATAATCAAATTGCAACAATAAGTTGGAAATTGCAATTCTAATGCAATACAATAGAGTATGTGTTGCAAATTAACCACCCACTGTCTATTATTGTACGTGGGTGTTTGTGTGCTAAAGTGTGTGGGAATGTGTGTGAGTGCGTGTTTTTGTGTGTGAGAAAAGTGTATTCGACAACAACAGTATGTTATGATAAACTCTATACAATATTTACGTGTTTTAGTCTAATTTTATCAATGAATATACAAGATTTTGATTGTTTTTCATAAATAAAAACAACAATAAAACTCATATTTTACCCTGCAGTGGTCTGACACCATTATTTAAACCTGTTTATTAAAACAGAAATACATTTATTTAAAGGAAATACATTCACCCTCCATTAGTAGAAATGCATTTCTACTAATGCCTTTGTTAGACCTCGTCTGTAATGCATATTTATTTGCTTCATTCTCAAATGAAGTACTTTCAAATGTATTTAAAAAATAAATATAACAGTCTGACTCATCAATGACATCACATTGTTACAGTTGAGGATTAAGTCAACAGTTGGAAATTGAAACAATTGTGATGGTGATTGGTCTTTTGTTATTGTTTATTTGTTTTTCATGGGTCCATGTGGTATAGGAGGGAGAATAGACCAATCAGAATGTCGTGAGGATTGATCCCTTGCCCCTCCTGTCTATATCAAGGGTCCCGTCAAGGACAATGTCAAGATACTCACCCCCAAATAGCTGTGTGAGTGTGTGTGAAACCTCCCTCACCATAGTGCTGTGGCCCTAAATGATTCTCAATTTGTACTGTAAGAGGTATAAAGATAATGGTCACAGGTCTCAGGGTGAGATCCCTTGTTATGCCTGTTGTCTTCAGCATGTTCAGAGACCAGCAGAATTGTCAGTTTAAAGAGGATGATTCCCAAAATGTCACCTGACAGCCCGACAGACAGGGCAATTCAGTCCCTGGAGGACAGGAGAGCAGCCGGTAGGAGGTGAATGGGGCAGTAGCTTGGGCTATAGGTCGTCACTGTTGCTATCGTCGGCCTGTCACTCTGAATGGGCTCCAAATAATGCTTGTCAATGGTGATGCAATCGAGATCTCCTCTGGCAAAAATTGGATACTCCAAACTCGACTTGATTGATGCGTTGACCAGCGTTGTGTCTGCCTGTCCTCAGGATGTGTCCTTACCTTCGTTCAAAAGATGAAGGCAACACAGACACACTCTGAGCGGTGAAAGGGGAGAGATGTACTTTTAAAAGTGTTTTTTTTGTGTTAGACCTGTGGAGGCATTGTTGGCTAGTCAAAGAATCTGCTGTATCCGTCAGCCTTGAAATTTATAGGTTTTTAACTGCCTTTTATTTTCTCGGTACATCTTTGTGACACGGTTCAATCGTTGCTCTGAGAATGTTGTTTTCACTGTTTCCATTGAGGCAACAGTATTACATTATGGCTTGAAGGTGAATGCACAGCTTGTACATTCAATAGATTGGAATGAAAAATAGCTGTTTTCTGTGACCAAAAGTGCGGCCTTTATGCATCCAAGGGCATGCATTCTTTGACCATGGGTACAAGCCGTGGAGTTTTGTGAAAAATGAAATATCTTCTTTATGTGTCATTTTTCATTATGCTCCCTCTGTCTCTCTCCTTCTCTGCTTTCCTCCAATGGGTTTTCTTGATAGTCTCGTCTGGCTTGAGTTGCTCTCTTTATGTACCTGTGTCTGTGTGTGTGTGTGTGCGCTTTTAATAGGTTTTTCTGTTCATACTGTCTTTGTTTCCTTATAATTTGTTGCTATTTGGTATCGGTATCATCTGTTTCCAATGCATTTACTTTGTGTGGGTATGTGTGAGCTTGACAATCTTATTATCTGTGTTGGTTGATGAGCAATCATCTATTTGTGTGCTTGAGTGAAAACAGGCACTGTATACTTTTATATTTCAATATAGCTATGTGGAACCTTGGGTTGAGCCTTTGATGGCTTGAGGGCTGAATTGAGTAGACATGTAGACGGAACCAACACTAGCTGAACATTGTGGAGGTGGCCCAATTTGGACTCTTTCAAGCCTTTCTTCTTGTCTCATTACTTGGCAGTCTACTTCAGCTCCGTGTTGCCAGAAAAGAGTAGAAATCAAGCTTAATCGAACATGTTGCCTCCACTCATTACTTTTTATCTTTTGTGGTTTACTAGAGGATAAGAGAGAGAACAACTGTAACAACTTTGTCCTCCTCTCTCTCTTTCTCTCTCTTTCTTTCTCTCGCTCTTTCTTTGTCTGTGTTTGCAGGGCCTGTTCATCTTCCTGATATATGGGGTGTACAACACAGAGGTAAGTCTGCATTGTGTCTCAAGGGCTGTCGGAGTGAATGAGAGAAATGACATGTTTCTGATGGGGCTCCTTGCTTAAAAAGCTGTGTGGGTGGGGTATGACAGTACGAGTGTGTATGTGTGTGAACGCGTCTGTGGATGGGAGGAGGGATGGGAAGGAGGGGAGGGGACATCGTTTCCACGCGAGCGTCCCACTGCCCTTCATGCTTGGACTAACTTATATGCATCCGAGTCCGACCATTAAACACTGACACGCCGCGCTTCTCAGCCACTCATTCCTCACCCACATTGGCTAATATTTCACTGCCTCTTTAAGTTTTTAAACTCACGGCCCTCCATTTAGCATCCTGACAAAGCTGCTGGCCAGGGCTTTGGAGGGCCCCAAGCAGAAACCATAGGAGAAAAAACAAAAAAATATGTAATCAACAATATGCTATGAAGGAGGAGGACATATTGTATTGAGATGCCGCTTTATTACCATTTAGATGCGCCTTAGCTGTGTAGGGGTGGAGGGTTTGGTTGAGTGCCGAGACGAAAGACAGAGGGGTACAATTTAATGGATGAGACTCAAGTCATGAAAATCCCTCTTAGTCTACGTACATAGGGTTACGTTTAGATTTCCATGTGTGATTCTGCATCTGCGCCCTCTTAAAACACAGCACTTTTATTTTTACTTGAGATCAACTTCCCATTACAACATTAAGAAAAAGAGGAGTCTGGAAATTATTTTTATTTTTATTTATCTCACGCACTCCAAACTCAACCTGATATGATAACAATCCCTGAAATGTCTGACAAAGGATATAATAATAGCAGAAATGTTTTATAAAGCTACCATTTGATCAAAACATACATTATTTGATAGACACAAAAATAACCTCTTGTTGCTTTTGACTGTAAAAGATCAGTGCTTTGATCTAATATAAAAGGTCATGATCACCTTTTAGAGGCAGCTTTTTTTAAATAACTGTGTAACATAGTTATTATTATGCAGGCTCTGCAATATAATGGTCAGTATTACATTAGTCCCTCCTTTTTTCCGTCTATTTTCTTTTCTTTCATCATCACATTTCTGACCATCAAACAGGACAACTCACATATAACAAGTTCGCTTCCTGTTATTTCCCATTTTCTCCTTCTTTTCTTCACCCATATGTTCTCCATAGTTTGAAGAGATGTCCCTGTTTCATAGGATGCGCCCACAATGCAGAGACAGGGAAGAATGACCCGTGGTGCTTTAGAATAAATCTACACCCTCAATCTTGCTTAAGTAGCGTTTTTATTGCTTGGGAATTCATTTCTTACACTCCGGTTGCCCTTGACCCTGGGTGCTGCTCATGTACATGTTCCAGTTTTCAAAAGGTTCACATTTCTTTGTTAATGTTGAAAAAAGATCCGTAATTTTGAAATTATTCACATCCAAACATTTTTCTTTTTTTCCTCTTAACATATTTTCTAAGATGCTTCTTTTATTTTCCCTCAACCTGCGTTTCCTTTTGGTCCTTAACTGTTCAAACATGTGAGAGAGAGCTGGCTTCAGGTTTCACCCTCTCTGACACTCAGAAGGAAATATTTGCCTAATAAAAAAAATCCTTAAACACTAAATGGGAATGATCAAAAGTTTGAATGTTTCTTCCCTGGAATCAGAGTGTCAGGGAAAGGCAAATATTCGACAGGGAAGTGAAGCTAACATGCATTGATGGCAGTAGATGGCAACACATCATTAAATTACATTATCACACACATACGTCCATGGGGTGAAGAAAAACTTTGCGAAGTTGCTGTTAGTAGTTAACTGGGTAGAACATATATTATTTATCCATCTTAGCGTGAATACATTTCGCTTTGATGTGTTAAAAAAGGTGTGAAATTAACAACTGCATCTAAGTAAAAAAATGCTTCATTCATGAGGTTGGTTTCCACGTTCAATAATTACCAATATGGAAGTCATACTGCATTTTCTGCTATTACCCTAAAATGCAGCCTTTTACTTTGCTAATTACCTTACAATAGCTTTCCATTATTCATTGCAATTAGCTTTTCCTTGGTGGTCACCTTGTAATTCTATGCTTTGATGACCTTTTATTTCCATCAGCTCCAAGGATGTCGGCAGGTGTTGTTGGGCGTGCTGCTTTCATATGGTAATCGCTTAGCGCCCATTTACATGGAGAACCACGCTTTGCATCATTGCGAAACCTTGAGTGTGCACAAAACCGCTTAAACACATAACAATTATCTAAAACAATGCCCTTCCCCTCATTGTCAAGTGATTAATTAAGTTGTGTCATGTAATTGCCTCAGCACGCCGGCTGCTTTGGATATCAATGGAATCCCCAGGACTTACTTTCCCCATTAAATTGTGTAAAGACGGTGTCTATCCAACATCTGCACCGCGTTGAAGGCCTTCTGCGGATCTTGTCAGAAATAATAGGAGGGTTTTGGAAACATGATGCTGTTGATTCTGTGCTGTCACAAGGCTTGGGCTCTCTTCATTATGTGGCCCTTCAACGTTGGTGCGTATGCAAAACATCCTCTGTGTACACATGCTGTCTCTGAGACTGTGTGTGTGTTCAGTGCGGTGTCATAATTTATAACACGCTGCTACTTAATGAAGCCATAAGCCATAATGCATATTCACTAACGTGGTGGGCTGGGCTGGGACGGGCTGTAGTGATGAGTGCCCATCCGCTACAAATTTACAGTGAACGCTGACAATGTGCGCACGCACACACACACACACACACACACACACACACACACACACACACACACACACACACACACACACACACACACACACACACACACACACACACACACACACACACACACACACATCACACCACACACACACACACACACACACACACACCACACACACACACACACACACAGACCTCATAAGTGCCAAAGGCTTTTCATAGAATACTTCATCCTACTTAACTGAGCTGCTACCAACACACTGAGTACTGCTGGTGTATTTTGATATTTTGTTTACTGTAACAATAATAGGAAGTTGTTGCAATTTTTAATTAATAATATATATTTTTTAAATGGTTTAATAGAAAAATATTCAGCAGACCTATTACATTTTATTTGTAATTAATGCATCTAAAATTCTAGCAGGAAAATGCATTCATTCATAACTATTGTCGTGAGAAAAAATACAAATAACCTTTATTTTCATTGGCGCTATTTCAGATTTAATCCTGGATTGAATATTATTGATTTTATAAAAGGTCTGTCCAGTAACACTTTCTTTATTTGCAAATTCGTTTTTTTTGCCTAATTAATGCATAGTTTTATTCAATAAACACATTAGAAAAATGTAAACCCTGGATTATTTGCATCCTGTGACATTAATTACACAATAATGATGTCACAATGACAGTCATTTATCATAACTACTTTGATGACATTTAAAAATGTTTTGATAAATGTAATTTAAATAAAGTTAAAGGGCATACAAATAATGACTGGTCTCATCAAGCAATGATCATTCTTTTTTTGTAATTGTCACAGTATTTAAAAATCATGGATTGTTTATTTCATTTTAACATTTCCATAAGTATTACATTAAAAATGTATATAATAAAAATTGAACAAAAAATGAATGAGTTCAGTAAACAATGATTAATTTACATATTAATGTTGGAGGTGAGTTAAAACACAAGTGTTTTACTGAAATTGTAATACCCTGAAGACTGTTCTCTAAAATCTATGAAATGCTTGTCTGGTATTGTGTGTCAAATGAAGGCATGCTGTACACTGTTTCTTCCGAAGTGTAAAAATGTAATCTGTTCTGCTACGGCGGTCCCTTCTCCTCCAATAGCTCCATTTGTTGGTCCCGGCGCTCTATGCTGACAGATGATAGCTTGAAGTCGTCTCCTTAGTTTGCCTGCTCTATGTGTCACTTTCAAGTCCCATTAGCCACTGGAACATACTGGAACACCTCTCTCTCTCTCAGGCACACACACGTGCGCATACACACACTCACACAAACACAAACACAAACACACACACACACACACACACCACACACACACACCACACACACACACACACACACACACACACACACACACACACACACACACACACACACACACACACACAAACACACTTCCCCAACAGCTGTAGGTTACATTAAAATAATGCTCCAAATGTGTTATTTACACATACTCTTTCTCCTTTTTACTCTTTGGTCGCTCATTGTAAGTGTGTTTCATTGAGTGCCGTGTCAGACACACTTAACTCTCTCTCTCTCTCTCTCTCTCTCTCTCTCTTTTCTTTCAGGTTCGGAGCACGGTCAACAGGATCAAGGAGAGGAGAAAGGCGCTTAATTTTTCAGTACGTAATCTTCTAATTTCTGGGTCTAAGAGTGTGTATGAGTTTGTTACTTGTTGTGAAATGTTCCTTGCCAATGAAAGCTGCCAATATGCAACATTGAACATCTGCTGGCCTCTCACTAGGAGACAGTCCATGTTAGATGCCCTTATACATCAAACATAGACCCTCCTTAATAGCTCTCCCCCTTCCTCACCCTGCTTATTGCAGCACCTTCATCCCAGCAATGTCAAGCTCCACGGTGGGTTACAAGTTTCTAATCCAGGACAAGCCGTCCCCTGACATTAAAGTGTCAGGCCAGTATTTATACCTTGTTGGACGCTGCTGTTTGGCGGAGGCGATGCTCTGTGTGGGAGTGTGTGGGTGTGTATGAGTGTGTGTGCTAGATCATATTGTAGGCTGCGGAAAGCACTTTAAAAGTACTTAATAGTCTCTAGTACACACCAACAGGCACATACCACACACACACACACACACACACACACACACACACACACACACACACACACACACACACATAATTATAGATCTCCTTTGCCCCCGCCATCTGACACACACGCACGCACATAAAATGCATCTTGTCCCTTATGAGTGATCACGTTAACTCCACTCCTCTTTGGCCGGCATCACTTCGTCCTGCCCCTCCCACTGCACCCTGACCCTCACATATGTACCCCCTAATATTCCCCAACCTAACACACTTCAGGTCATTGAAGTAGGAATGAAACCATTTCTGACGGCAGATTGGTTTTTTAAAACATCAGGGCGCACCTACTTCCTTCTGACCCCCCCCACCCCACCTCAGGGCTGGACACTGTAAGGAAGAGAAGAAATTAAATAAATAAAAAGATAAATTAAAGTGAGTGTGTCGGGCGGGTCATTTAGGGGGGGCCCCTTGAGACCCCTTCCCACCAGGTGCAGTCTGATATATTGTCAGCTCATGTTATCAGTGAGGCCCCCCCATATACCGTCATTTTTACTGCTTCCCTCTCCCCTCTGGTGGGTGGCAATTTTCCAATCTTGCCGGGGTTCCGCTACCAGAATGCGTTTTTTAGCCATCACCGCCGCCTGACGGTTTCTAGCTAATGCTATTTTGTGCCATAAATCCTGCTTGAAATACTGTATCTACCTGTCCTTTGGTTAGATAGGAGACATTTGGCTCTAGTTGACCGCACATGCTCCTATATATCCCCTTGTTGTAAAAACATAGGATTGGGTATCGTGCCTTGCTGGCTGAGGGATAAAGAGGCTTTGGCGGTGTTTACTGCATATGGGGTCATTTGAAGACGAATGGCACTTGTCGGAAATAGTGTTTTTTTTTTAATCTTGCATTATTTGCAACGTTTGAAGGGGTTAACCCAAAGGGGTAATTCACTGCAACTGCAATTTAGAAGTATTTTATCAAAATTAAATCATTTTAAAATTGTATTGTCCTATTTTAAACATCATCACCAACATTATAAACAGTCTATACTAAGCCTGTCATATGTGTTACATATTTTATCATGTGTATGATGATCCTGTGTGATTTCTTTTAAGGAAGGTCAAGCACCAGGCCGACACAATAAGAGCCATTAACTGTATCATAAACAGTGCACATGAAATCAGATTAAATGTGTTGTATCTGACTAGCACAAAACATGAAATAATTTGAATAATATAGGAACTATATATTGCTTTTGGTACAGTGATGTGACTCCCCTCTGGACCTTGATGACCTCTCTTATAAATTCCACCAAACCTAATCCACACATTCTCCGCTCTATATCCCGTACTTCTGTCAAGCTGGTTGTCCACACACACACACACACACACACACACCACACACACACCACACACACACACACACACACACACACACACACCACACACACCACACACACACACACACACACACACACACAAAAACGTTGACCAGCGTTGAATGCCTGTTTGATACCAAGTATCTCCTGACCCATCCTGACCTCCCTCTTGTACACAAACAGCCAGATTGCTTTGTGAAATAAAGCTGTCAGTTGCAGGACCCAAATAAACCCCCCCCCCAATACTCTGTGCCCCTGACACCACTGAAATATAGATATAAATTGGAAGTGGATTCGTTTTTTTTATCTTAATTCAAGTTTTGACAACATATAGTACGCAGGGAGTTGTTTGGAATCAGTATTGAGGCTCTAAAAAAGTGATAGCAGTGCATGTATTTATCTCTTTCCACTCATGTGTGTATGACATTCACCAAAGCTAGACCTCCACAACACAAAAGCAGCCAGGCCCTCAGTGTGGAGGCATTCCTGCCCGATAGATGTACAGTATGAAATATAAGAAGCCCTGGAGCCTGTTGAAGCCCCTCAGTTTGTTTGAGAGCTGTGCAAACAAATGGGTTTTCTGTGATTGCCGTTTATTTTGGTCTGGCTGGATGATGCGTGTGCTTATGTGAAACAAGGAGGCCTCTGAGTTAAATTCATAGAGCAGCTGCTCAGGTTTTATCCTGGAATTATGGGAAGGACAATACTGTAATCTACAATAGCCCATGATGTCTATTTATGTTCATTATTAAGTGTGACCTGCTTGATGAGATGTATTCTATGGTGAAGAACTTTGAGAAAAAAGTTAAAATGTTCAAATCATCCCTCTAACTTATAAGTTCTTTAATGCGCAATCTTATATTACGGATTTTTTATTACAAAGGGACAATGCACATTATTTAACATGAGCACTTCAATCTTAAATCATTTTTCATCAGCAGTGTCTGCCAGGTTGATGGCATTAAAGAACATATGAAAACGCACATTTTTATACTCCGAGGTATCTTTAAATCATGTGGATTTATAAAAACAAAATGCAATTTGAAAGTGTTTCACTGATAAATCCCTATCGTAGTACAACAAAGACAGCCAGTGAAAATGAGGCTGCTGTTTGTGATGAGAGAAAAAATGTCTTACTAATTAGCATCACCAATAATTGACAAATAAAGAATGGATGGACTTGATATCTTTGTCCTTATCAGCTATCGTGAAAGTTGCCCATTGACTGTGTTTTCCTGTGATCCCATGTAGCTGATATTGCCGTCTCATTTCTTACAGAACTGCGCCAGTTCCCGACCATCCAGCTCAGTTACCAGCTCTCGTCCTGTCAGTTTCCCGCTAGGAACAACCCTAAGCCAAGAGGAGGAGGCCACCCCTACCCACACTAGCAGCAACACCCCCAGCCCGGGGAAGGAGGAAGGACAGGGACCAGAGGTGAGTTGTCATACCATCATAATGCAAATCTGTGCTTTTCCTGTCAATACATTGCTTAAAAAAGTATCTTTAAATGGTCCAGAATTGTCTTTGTCATTTTAAAGAAGATAAATGAATAAGGAAAAACCAAATGATCCAGCATTATACAGAACCCTAGTATTTGCTGCAATCTGTCTTGCTCGCTATATAAGTGTCTTTCTTACTTTTAATTGCAATTACTGTTGGGAATTTTGTTTTTCTACGTTTTTTTACTACTATCTCCAATTTACCTTACCGTTTCCCGTTGTTTAGGAATTTTGAACCAGATATCTCTGGAAACTGAACATATTAGCAATTCACAAGAGTGATTGCTAATTTTTTTTTTTCGGCTGTCCTTGCTTCTCAAAAAGCCTCCAGCACATCAAAAGAACAAAAAAGACCAACCATCATGTGCTTTTCCAAATAAATGTGAATTCAAGATTAAATCTGAATATATAAGAATGACAGGCTAATTTAATTATGTTGATGGTTATCTACCTTTTTCTTCATAATGCTCGCTCTGGTGCCTCGCTTTTTAAAATCTCAGTTTGGAAGCTGTAGTTTGGGCTGTGAAGGTTTTTCCTTTTCACTGTAGAGTTTAGTACCTCGCATGCAGCCAAGCCTTTTCACAGATTCATTCAATTGACAGTTCAAGTGTTGACAGTTCATGTGTGGCCTGTGTGTGCACAATATGTGGGTGGCTAAACTGCACCTAATTCAGCCACACATCTACTGCTTGAATCCCACTCAATGACATGAGTTCCAAGGACACACTCCTCTCATATTTTTTGAGGTAGTATGTTTTCATAAAGGCATGTTTTTTTTATTCAGGTCTTTATGAAATCCACTTGCAAAAATTATATATTTTTCTCTGCTTAAACCTGTTATGTGCACTGCTTTGCAGTGTATTTGTTACACCTAGCTTACACTAATGTAGTCTAATAGGACAACATTTTACATTTAGTCTTAATATATTTCTAACATTGGATTTGTATTGAAACACTTTGAAAGGTGTAAGTATTGTAATGGTTATTTTGGAGGCTTTAGTTTGTGTAGTATAGCTGTCGGTTCTATTTCTTTAAAAAAAAAGGTGTTTTTAAATAAAGTCAACCTTCAATGACTTGAATATGTTGTCAATATTTTAGAAAACAGCCTTTAAAATTATAATAAAGTTGAACCGAGTTTAGCTGAGCACATATTCCCCCATTGTTCCACTGGCATATCTGCAAAGCATTACTGCAAGGCACTCAGAGAGTAGCGGCTGGCCTGTTGAGTGAAATCAGACATCAGAAATCTCCTGTTAAACCTGAACACTAACCAGACACCCTGGCTTCAATCTAGCTGCCTGACCCATGCTACACTCAGCAGAGTTAAGAGTCATTTGGTCGTGGAAAAAGATTGGAGACACCAGTTTCAAAGCAGGGAAAGAAAGAGGGAGAGGTCGACCCCTGATTTCATTCTGTAATTTAAAGCCGGTTTTAGTGTCACTTGCTCTGTTGCCCTAGTTGATGCCGCATTGACTGCATTTTTTTATATTTTAACCAGGATTTATTTACTTTATTAAAGTGATAAAAACAGAGAAATCATAGACTGAATTAAATGAGAAAATAACTATGCAGAGGTTTATAGAAATAACAATACCATTTGTCAGTGACAATAATAGAAAAGACCACGGCAGATAGTGTGAATACATTGTTGCATTTATTGGCAATGAAACAGAACAATTACATATATAATGGTGCAACATCAAACTTAATCTTTAAAATAGTCAACTGGGTTATGGTTTATGACTTGCACAATAATGATATTTACATTTGAATAGTATGTGTGCTATGTGTTATTGCTCCTTGTTGCGGCTTTGTGCACTTCCCAGCCTGGGATTTACAAGGTTTCTTTTGCAGGTGATTTGCATGGTCCTCAACACTATTACTGTCTCGTTCATTCTCTCAGTGCGTAGTTAAATCAGTCCCTACGTCACATTTAGACTGACTGAATGAACCCCCAATGAAACCTGACAAATCAAACTCGGCAGTAGAAATCATGTTTTTGATGTAACTCAATTTCAACAATAATTGATTGTCAGGTGAAATTATTCAGCCCATTTGCTACACCTCCAATCTGCTCCCGACTCAATGCTACAACATGCAAATGCGAGGGGCTTCGTGTGATTGAGTGCTGGGAATGGGTTGGCGGCCGAATGCTCATACACTACAAACCTGATCTACTGTATGCGTAATGTCTTCCGGCAGGGCACACACAGGCAAGCATGCACTCTCAATTCACTGTAACCTATCATCATGTTGCGCCCAACTCACACAAATATACTCGTAAATATTAATAAATATTCGTTTTTGTACTGGGCTATTTTTGATGAACTTGAAGGGAGAGATGATAGAGTGAAGGGCTAGTGGACAGTTTCAGTGAAACATCAACATTTTCATACAATTTATTTACAATATGAACAAAAAACATCTAGACCAAGACTAAATGATCATGTTTGCTCTACCCATCAATTTCAATCAAATAGCATTCATAAAATGTGTCCAGAAAAAAACTATCAAAAACCGTGCCAGGTACAGAACAAGCAGATTCTTTCATTTTGGGAAGTGGTGCCTTTACAAGCACAAACAACAAACAAACAGATGGGCCCCATTTGTCCTAACAATAACCACACCATCTCCTAAGTGATAGTGGTAGCTTTCATGTACAAGGTCAACCACTTCTTATGTCGTTTCCATCTTTCTGTTTACTTAAGTTGGTTGGCACAAATGTCCAAGGCAGACAGCGGATTATGTTGAGGGTACATGGTGAAAAATGTGAACAAAGTAGCACATATTTGCTGTGAGCACAAGAGAAGGACAAGTGCATAATGAAGGAATAGGGGGAGAACTGTGGGGGGATTTGAATTGAAAGGGGAAGGGTTGTGTGGGTGTTTGTGTATGTGCATGAGTGGTGCATTCCTGATGAGATGGCCCCATACAATGGCTGAGTTGAAGGTTATGAGTCCTTTAAAGCGGGAATAATATGCTGGATCACTCCTGTTACCTCACATCGTGTTCTTGCTTTGTTAAAGCCTCCTTCTCAACCTACAAAGATGGCCAAACAGTTCTCTATCTTTTATGGTTCATATTTTGGATTCACCATTTTTGCTTCATCCAGGGTTTGACAGAACGGTATTGTTTTTGGGCTAAATGTCATACTGTTTGATTTCCAATGTTATCCTCTGCTATGGTGATGGCACCTATCCTTAATGTCATTATATTAATGTAATGGTCACAATTATGTTAGCTTTAATGGTTCCCTATTATATTGTTTATCATCAATATATTATAGTTTCAGAGTCTCAGATATATATACAAAACATGTCTCTGAAGTGTTTGGTTCCAAATACTAAACAGATCATGCATTGTAGCATCCCATAAACCCCTCTGTTTCCGCCCTGTTTCAAAAGTGCTGATTCTCTGTCTGTTACTTTAGATGAAAATAAGGAACCCCTCCCCACGCACAATGGTACTCTAGGAGGAGATATTTACCTTGTTTCAGTGGCGAGCCATGACTTTTATACCTAGGCCCTCTGACCCCTTCCCTCGAAAAAAAAAAAAGGGAAAAAAAAAAGTTATTACGTCACAGCGTATACTTCAGCGGAATAGAGTGCCACAGTGACGCGTCCTAAAACCCGGAAGTAAACTCCTTCCGGTTCCTTCGACAAAAACCAATGCAATTTCTCCATAGGATTTTGGAAAATAGCTAGAAATAAGGTCTGTGGTTGACACAAATTGAAGAGAAAGATCACGTTTTGTTCAGCCGGATAATATCCACATGTCTACCCTACTTTTATAATGTTCTAATCATAAATCTAATCGATAGATTTATGATTTGAAATGTTTTAATGTTTTTAAATATTATTTTGTAGAATATCTTAGGCCCTCAGAGAGGGCCTAGAGGGCCCCGACGGCTCGCCACTGCCTTGGTTGGTTATTGGCTAATGGTTACACAAGCCAAAAAATCGTTATGACATTATAAAGTGGACAAAATCTGATCAGCTCATTTTCAGACAGGTTTTTTATATAAATGGATCAGGAAAAAAAGTGAGCGAATCTTTTTTCCTGAAACTTTCAGAATCTCTTACACAGAGGGGACTGACTTTATTTAGGAAAAGATACAGTATAAGGCAGTTTGATGCAGTCCTCACTAGTTCATCATAGCAAACCTGATTTGTTGTGTCATATCCAGTTTGCGTAACCTAACTTGTTGTAGGAACCATATGCCTGCACATTGCTGACATCTGACACCCTTTCCCTTCCTCTCTTCCTAACATGTGTTCTTCAGCATCCATCGCAATTAGGGGCCTTGTTGATAAAATACTGTGGCGGTCTATTGCATGCATCTTCTGCAGATTACACACAGATCCTTCGCTGACACCACCATGGGGTTGACTCCCCCTTTGCCTCCCCTCCATACACACACCATCACTTCATGCATGTTTAGTCCAGTTCATTGACATGCAACAGGATCCCCTGCTCCAAAAATGTAAAAAGGAATATTCCCCCTGTGTAATGACAGCAGGTTTGTGGCAAGTTCATCTCAGTGCGTGCTATTTGCAAATCCACTTCTGAAGTCCATTTCTGCAGACCGTTATACAAGGCCAAATGTCAACATAATTGGGAATAACATTAATTGTGTTTATTGTTTGTTTTGTTTGCAACACCCATAATCCTATTGTATTGTTTCTTCTAAACAGAGGATGACTGTATTTTGACATCTCAATCTGTTTTGAACATGGCAAGAAATGTTTACTGTGAAATCTGAAATAATTTCCTGAACACAATTTAAAAAAGTTAAATGCATTATGTTAGCTCAAGGTGGGCGGAGTAAACATTTGTTTTCCCTATTGTTTTTCATGAATTGAAAACTGCTTGCGTTTTATATTAGTTTCAGCGGTTTGTAACTCGCCATTGGTATTTGGAGACATGAAACATGCTTTAGGAAGAATAGTAATAAGAATGTTCTGCTCTGGGAATTGACATCATATTGATTATGACCACAGCAGATCACAGAAACTAGAGGTAAGGTGTGTATGTGAGACACAGAGGTATTTGGCCCCTGAGCAGCAGCTTGTGTTCAATGTCTCGCTGATGCAAAGTGATGTGTACTAATTCTACATCTGCTCAAACCAAACAGGGCTTAAAAGTTCAGCCAAGTCCCAAAGAAATCACTTCCTTACAACTCATCTTCTCCCGCCCTCTCTCTACGCACAAATTAAGGATGACGATTTTCCCTGCATCTATTTTGCATTTCGAAGTGATGGACAAATAAGTGGAAACGACTTTGGGGTTTTGTGTTCGTGTGTGTCTGTGTGAGTGCGGATTGAGATTTGGATTTGGCTGTTTAGAGGATATGCGGCCATGAAATGGGCTCTTGTCATGTGGGCTGAAGCTTTGAGGACTTGATTGTAGCCTCAGTGTAAATACCCAAACAAACAGGCAACAGTCAAAAATGTGCTCCGGGTTTGCCATGTATTTACATTCCTCTTCCTCTCTCCCGCTTGGTTTCTTTTACTCTCTCTTTTCCTCTTGCATTTGATTTGTTTATTTATATTTACTCACTAGCTATTCTTTCTTCTTTCCTTCATGCTCTCATTTTGTGAATGATATTCATGGTTACAAGTGTCATGGCTAAATAAGGAGAAGAGCTTTGTGACAGGAATTAAGATTTAATTTGTCAGTTAAAGCGCCATTTCTCACTGCTGTGTGAAAAATCTCAGAAACAATCTTTGATCATTTGAAACACTTAAACGACTGCGTTTTCTGCACTCATACTACATTCTGGCATTTCAAATTCATCACAAGAAACAGACCCACAGATGAAATATTGAGCCCATTTGGTTGTTCTTAAGTGGCTTTAAGCGCAACTGTTTATGCATATTCGCCCAGCCGCAACAAAGCATACTAGGCTTCTGGAATTTGTTTTCTGCAGCTGTTCTACATAACAACGCCACGCTAGCACGCACATAACACAGTCTGGTGAAGGGAATCTATTCATAATTCAAATACACAACAAGGCACAAGCTTTGGCGTTGTCAGATATAACAAATTGAGGAGGAAAGGAGTTGAATTTGTATCTGCTTACTGAGGTTGACTGCATTATACATACTGCAGGTGCCGCTGAATGCGTGGTAATAGGATATATGATGGATGGCCAAGCCGCATGAGCTCCCATTCCTCTGGGTTATTCATCTATTTATCTGCTTATTTATGTATTCCTTCACCCAGAGAGACCCTCACAAACAGGGTTTGCTTAAGGTACAATAGTAGCTAAGAGAGGCCGCGCAATGGCTATATGGAAAGCATGAGGTCTTGAAGTACCATCTTGAGCATGCTGATGTTGGTGCTGATGTTCATTGGTTATGTTGGTCGTTTAAAGGGGCCTACATCTTGATGGTTCTTCTTTCAGCTCAACCAGAAAAGAAAGCCCTCACACATGTGTTGCTGTAGGAGGCTTTTTACTTAACCACAAATTAAATTAATATCACATTTTTATTTTGCTCAGGGATTGTATACATTTTTGGAAATCATTGTCTTTTATCCCTGTCCAGACATTTTCAACAGATGGTGGAGGCATGGTTTGGGAGAGTATTTTGAAGGATTGTTAGTGCTGTATGTATTCAGATTGGTTCAGTGTTTAAGACCCCCGATCTTGAGTCACTTGTACACTTTCTAGTGTTTGACTGCAACCCGTCAAAACGTCCTTCATTGTGTCTTCCATCTTTTGTTCACTGCAGTTATTCTGCTTGGATATCTTTTAAAAGTATAAAGAAGTAAGGGTTTACTGAAATTAAAACACATCCATATTAAATCAAATATTCCTACTATTTAAACAGTTGTATGATGTATTTATAGAATATTTGATGTTTAAAATTAATTTGTAACCATCATCCGCCCAATATGAAACAAACCCACAGCAAAACACATAACGTCAGGTAACTGTCTTTCATGTTTAACCCTGTCACTGCGCCACTATAAGGGTGTCACACTTGGACCTGCATGTGCCCTGGCGCAGGCCACCTCCCCTGGGCCAAGCTGTCTCACCCTTTAACCCCCGCCCCCCCAACACCTCACGTCACGTCATCACCCCCTTCTTAACTAAAGACTACACTCTATCTTGTAGGTAAATACAGTAGGTGTTATATAAAGCTGCACTACATATTTTAATATAAACATATTTTAGACAAAATCACACATTTGGCCAATTGTATACATTGTTGTGTGTTCACTGCATTTTCACAAACACACACACACACACATTTTCTGTCTTTACACAGTACTAAAGCATTCCCTACTACTACCATCGTGCAGCTGCCAATAGCACCTCTAAACCAATATCAGCACCTCCGCCTCCTCCCCCCAGGAACATTTTTTCATCGTTCTCATCTCAACAGCCCATAGCAACGACATAGCCGACAGCTTACGACGAGGCAAAGTGGGGAAGAGGGAGGGAGCAATGGGGTAAGGGGGGTGAGTCAGGCCGTAGATCAGGGCAGGAGGATGGCGGTGCGACCAGGGGGTGACAGGGGAATAACATCCCTTTCTCCTCAATCGACAGGGACCATAACTCCTGCCTCTCCAGGGACAGATTGAGAAAGGCAATAGCCCAAGGGGCTGTGAAGCACGGATGCTTAGGAGAATTGAAAGTTAAAAGAAAAACGCAGTTTGCCGAGCCACTGCTCTTTGCTACTTGAATTCACCTGTTTCTTGAATTTTTATTTTTAAGACAGCAGTAGAAAAGCCCAATTGGAATACTGTCCATATACATTGTCAAACAATAAATCTCCAAGGGTTGTCGTGTTGTTTTTTCCAAAATGTTGAGAGCTTTTTTGCAATTATTGAAGTTGGTGGGACAATGTGCACATCTGTCTCTTGCAAGTGACATGAGGTGTTGGTCCTCAATCACCCATAAATGGTTTTTGTTTGGAGGTTTTGATGAGATGGAAATTGTATTTGTAAAGATTAGCATTCGGCTTTGACTTCATTGCTACTTTGCAATCATCTGAAGCTATTGGCCAATAATGCCCTTGTACTATTTTGCTTGTGCACAACCACCTTTGATGGTCAGCAGACAAATAAATCAGCTTACGTTATATTGGATAAATTGTCTGACTTAATAAAAAATGCACTATCCCACGAGCTGCGAAGTTGTAACAGACTCTGAAGTCTAGGTGAAAAGGCATTCAGTGAGCCTGTAACCTGCAAAGCAGATGTATTTCTACAGTGTTGGTGTAATGTAATCTGCTCTCTTTTAAGTTTAACCTATCACCACAAATAATGTAAATTAAAAAGAAAAGACAGGAAATAAATAAAGATTAGTGTACACCGAGTACCAGACATCGTATAGTGTTATTTATAATTTGTTATGGTTTAATAGTATTATAACATGGCAACTCACATGGTTTAACTGCTATGAGATTATAAAGTTAGGTCTCTGTCAGCAAATGATTCCTGTTCCGCTCGTCCTGTGTAATTGTATTTGTTCCAAATAGTTTATCACTTAACCCTCACTCTATATGTTATCTTACTTTTCTAATTTCCTCTTTCTTTTTCTCCTCTCTCTATCTTCCTATCTCTCCCGCTCTCTCTTTTTTCATGCTCTCCGTCATACACAGCCACACTCCCCTGTTTGGAGTGGTTGGGGAGCAGGGGGGTAGCAACTTTATAGCCTGATCAATTTTACAGTGGCTTATTGAATAGCTTTTAATACCCTCCTTTACTTTCAGCTGTAACCCACTGAGTGTCTGCCGCTCCAGGGCTGCTGTGATGAGCGAGACAATAAATTGTAATACATCGTCTCTGGAAAATTACACATGTTTAATCGTTGATTTTTATTGGCTTATCATGATAACATTATCCCAGAGGGTTAGGGTGGACACAAAGCAGCTCATAAAAGAAAAGAGGTTGAATTACTTATGACATTTTAAATAGCAAAGTTGACAAAATGAAATGATGCCATAACCAACTTCCTTTAATACAGTGTATTGATTCGTACCTTACGGTTATAGACATGAT